>NW_020528685.1:0-168603 GCF_003368295.1 Carassius auratus | reverse complement strand
TTCCCTTGTCCTCTTTAGGGTTCACGCACAAACACCACGTGTGCCGTTCTTAATGCAACATACGTACATAAATTGATCATGTATAGTTTTACCTTATGAATGCTGAAAGACACCATTTACACAAGTGAGCATCCAGAACAAGCTCCGCCTACTCACCTGTCAATCAAGCTCTGCATTAAAACAAGGCTTCTGAACTTGCTGGATGAGATGCCTCGGACAGGTGTGAATGGGTCGTACCTGAGTTTATCTGCGGTGAAGATGACCCTCCGCTCCAGCAGAAGAGAAGCAAACACCCGCAGAAGCAGACGCAAGCTCAGAGAGGAAAACAAACACTCGAAATCCACGTGCTCCAGACGGGAATCTGAAGGCCGACATAATTCTATCACCTACGGAAAGAGTCAGAGAGAGAGAGAAGTGGAATTAACTTTGAGAATGAACTCCCTGTAGAATTCCAGAAGATGTTTTCATATACTTTTACACTGACCTCGGTCCCTGAACCCGGCAGAAAGTTCTTAATGCTGATGGTTCTTCCCGGCGCTGGGAACGGAGCCTCCATAATTCCTCTCATAAACGGCTGGACCAGCGCAGGAGAAAATGGCTCGTCGCTTCTCTACCTCATCCAGGATCTGCATCAGACAGACATCAGCACACACCTCATGTAAGATCGCTTTCATGTCACCACAGATCGCTTTTTTTGTTCAAAACAAATAAATATAATAATACCAGTGACAATACCAGTAGTTATTGTGAGTTTATCGTTATTTTTTTGCATACCACTCATACATTATTCAAAATTATTCTAAATAAATGAAGTAATAATTAAATTGTCATATATTGTCATAAAAAAAAAACTAATAAATTATAATAAAACAAAAACAAACTGAAAACCAAATTAATAAACAAAACAAAATATGTATTTAGGGTGAGATGTCTGTGGTTAAAATCAAATCAAATCAAATACATAAGCATGTCTTTAGTGTAAGATACAGGCTGTGACGCTTAGGGAAAATAAAATAAAATAAATGAATTTAGGGTAAGATGCCTAAACCCCTATGGCTTAAAAAAAAAATAAACAACAAAACAAACAAAACAAACAAACAAAAAATAAAAAATAAAATAAAATAAAATAAAATGTAGGGTAAGATGCCTTACAGGCTGAAACCCCTATGGCTTATAATTTTTTTTTTTTTTTTTTATTAAATTAAATTAAATAAAATGTCAGTAGGGTAAGATGCCTTACAGCTGAAACCCCTATGGCTTATAAAAATAATAAAAATAAATAAAATAAAATAAAATGTCTGTATGGTAAGATGCCTTACAGGCTGAAACCCCTATGGCTTATAAAATAAATAAAAATAAAATAAAATGTCTGTATGGTAAGATGCCTTACAGGCTGAAACCCCTATGGCTTATAAAATAAATAAAAATTAAAAAAAAATAAAATAAAATAAATAAAATAAAATAATAAAATAAATAAATAAAATAAATATAAATTAAATTAAATTTAATTAATTAAATTAAATTAAATTAAATGTAGGGTAATACAGGCTGAAACCCTATGGCTTATTAAAAAAAAAAAAAATGTTAATTAAATTAAATTAAATGTCTGTAGGGTAAGATGCCTTACAGGCTGAAAACCCTATGGCTTATAAAAAAATTATAAAATAAAATAAAAAAAAATACATAAGCATGTCTTTAGGGTAAGATTGATTAAAAAAATATATATATATATATATATATAATATATATATATATATAATATATATTAATATAATAGTTATAAATAAATATAAATATAATAACATAAATAATAATTATTAAATACAATTATTAAAATAAAGCACCAAAAAGAAGCACAAGATAATAGATGGCACACTGAAGTTAAATGCTAAAGGTCAAATGAAACACCTTGGAGAAGAGATCAAAACAGCCCAGTCTGCTCACAATGCAGTACACTTCAGGTAGACGCCTCCCTTTACCGCTGGGCTATAAACACAAAACACACAAACCACTGATGAAACGCCCAAAAAATGAATTTAAAATACAAAATAACATTTATTTCTAACTGCTAGCTAGAAGTCACTTAAATGTAACCTAATGAGTTCACAATGACAATTTGGTATTTAAAAAAAAAAAAATAGGCAGCATATATTGTGCAGTATTGAGTAAAAAGTTATTTAATTCTGAAGCCCATTAATACCTCATTCATATTTTGTAATACTAAATGTCTAGCTTGTGGTAACTGTACTCTACGTTATTTAGTATTAATGGTACCCTTCAAATGAAAAACAAAGAGCAGTTCACCAGTAAACGTCGACAGTAGCCAAATCTCCGGCTCCCATCTTCTCCGGTTAAGACAAACGAAAACGTTTCACTATGAAGAACAGATTCATTTCCAATGAGCAAATGATTCCCGACCAGCACAAAAAAAGCATATATTTCAGCAAATAACAACAAATGTGCTTCAAATAATGAATGAGGTTGCTTTTGTAAGGCTGTGGATTCGATACCTGGGGAAACTGTCCACAGGTGCCCAGTCTTTAGCATCAGGGAAACAGAACAGAGGAATGACTTTCAGCTGGTCTTCAGCCTCTCGCATAAACTTGAAGCTTCGTTCAAACTAGTGAGGAAAAAGAATCAGGAACACAGATCGATGAACGTCTCATGCTGATCTTTTAAGCCTAAATAGATCATATTTGTTCTGTAGTAGGCTACAAAGGGGCTAAAACCTTAAGAAAAAATTGGGCTTTTCACTTTGCAATGTATAATTGCAGTTTTTGTTCAATAAATATACTGTCATTAAAATATGTTAGTATAAAAATACATTCTGTGACTCTGGAGCACAATTTTTTGTAGCAATAGCCAACAATACATTGAATGGGTCAAAATTATACATTTTCTTTTATGTCAAAAAATCATAAAGATATTAAGTAAAGATCATGTTCCAATTATGATATTTTGTAAATTTCCTACTGTAAATATATCAAAACTTCATTTTTGATTCACAATATGCATTCATTTAAAGATGATTTTCTCAATATTCAAATAGTTCAAAAGTTGTATCTTGGCCAATTATTGTCCTCCTAACAAACCAGACATCTAATGAAGGATTATTTATTATGCATATATCTCAACATCATATATGATATTTACCATCTGAATCTAACCATGTCATGTCAAGCCAGCCATCTATTAGCCTAATTATCATGTTAATTACTTTGCCTTTAGCCCAAATAGCAGCTGTGCTTTTTACCCCATATACCATATCATATTTAAATTCTTTCGTTATTTAAAAACTGTTGCTTTAATTATCTTAAGCAAAGCTGAAATCATTAAAAAGACCTTTGTCCCAAAATATATGCATTGATGTTAGATATTCTCAATTGCTATTTATATTTACAACATAAAAAAAACATAAAATAATAGAAAAAGTGAGCACAGAATCAACTCTGCTCAAGGTTCAGACAAATTTGCAGGTGCATCTTGAAAAGCGAGTGTATTAGAAAGTGCTACACCACATTTTTGTGCCATTTAGAGGTTTAGAGAAAAAAAATATCAACTGCACCTTTAGCCCCTTTACCCTATTGTTTTGGAAGGAAAATGTTTATACCTTGAGAGGGAACTGCTGTGTGACTTCTGGTAAATACGGCACGCCTGCTTTGGTCTTATGAAGAGCCACAACCAGAAAGTACTCAAACAATTTCCGCTCCTGAAGTTCCATCAGGTCTCGCTCCAGAGTGCGATATCGACCGGTTTGCCTCAACATAGACTGGACCGACACTAATCTCTGACTGTGAGCTAAAACAGAACAGGAAGAGGAAGGATAAACAGACAATGATGATGTTTTTCCCCACTCAATTAAAAGGAATAGTTCACTCAAAATGTTAAATTTGCTGAAAATGTTCTCACCCTCAGACCATCCAAGACTAGGGTGAATTTGTTTCTTCATCAGATTTGGAGAAATGTAGTATTACTTCACAAACACGTCACAAATTAACTCACAAACTTTCAACAAACATTTCGAGTCCTCCATCAATAATGCTGATTTCTTCAGTGAAAACGTCCTCTCATCTTGAATCAGGAGAAAATTATCCTCAGATCAAGCACAGTTTGCAAAGCAAAAACTTCTTTAAGCAGAAATGTGGGAGGATTTGATGTGAGAGACAACAGGAGATGGACTTTTTCACTGGAGGAAGCATTAGTATGCTATTTTAAATAGAAGCAACTATTTAAATTTAAAACACTTTAATGATGGATTTGTTTTTTTACAAACACACACTCTTAGACAAGAAAGAAAGCTTTTGGGACAAATGTTCTTTAGGCTATTATTCATTCATATATTACATTATTCTGTAACATTTTTGTATTTGTAATTAAATTATTGTTTGTAGTAACTTAAAAGCACATTTTATCACTCTTCTTGTGATATTGATTAACTACATAAAATTATATAAATATATAAATTTTCTAACCCCATATCTTGAATTTTGTTATCATTCACATGCATTCATAAATGCATTTGAATACACCGAATAATGCAGTGAAAGAATGCACTCAAAATGCACACGCACACTAGTATGACTTCATGTAACTTTACATTGTCTAGATGCGTGCATTTTTTTGAATATAATTGATACTGTTAAAAGGCACATCATTAAAACAAAAAATACAATTCACATATTATGCTTGGAAATTAGAATTAGAACTAGCTACTAAATTAGTTAAAAATGCCTATCCATATACAGCAATGATTCACGAACCCTAAACTGACAAAAATGATTCGCGAACCAGCTCCGAACTCCCGAACTGATTCAAATGATTCGCTCCGACTCCCGAAATGACTCAAATGATTCGCGAACCCGCTACGAACTCCCGAACTGATTCAAATGATTTGCGATCCCCAAATGACTCAAATGATTCGCGAACCCGCTAGAACTCCCGAATGATTCAAATGATTCGCTATCCCCAAAATGACTCAAATGATTCGCGAACCCGCTACGAACTCCGAACTGATTCAAATGATTCGCGATCTCCAAACTGACTCAAATGATTCGCGAACCCGCTACGAACTCCCGAACTGATGCAAATGATTCGCGATCCCAAACTGACTCAAATGATTCGCGAACCCGCTTTGAACTCCCAAAATAACTCAAATGATCGCGATCCCGCTCCTAACTCCCGAACTGCCTCAAATGATTCACGCTCCGAACTCCGAACTGACTCAAATGATTCGCGAACCCGCTACGACCTCCCGAACTGATTCAAATGATTCGCGATCCCCAAACTGACTCAAATGATTCGGAATCCGCTACGAACTCCCAAACTGATCAAATGATTCGCGATCCCCAAACTGACTCAAATGATTCGTGACCCGCACGAACTCCCGAACTGATGCAAATGATTCGCGATCCCCAAACTGACTCAAATGATTCCGAACCCGCTTTGAACTCCTGAACTGACTCAAATGATTCGCGAACCCGCTACGAACTCCCGAACTGATGCAAATGATTCGCGATTCCCAAACTGATTCAAATGATTCGCGAACCCGCTACGAACTCCCGAAGTGATTCAAATGATTCGCGATTCCCAAATTGACTCAAATGATTCGCGAGCCCGCTACGAACTCCCGAACTGATTCAAATGATTTGCGATCCCCCAACTGACTCAAATGATTCGCGAACCCGCTACGAACTCCCGAACTGATTCAAATGATTCGCGATTCTGTGTCTGTAAATCTGCATATTTGCATTATTTATTATTGATAGATTAATGTAATTTTAGAATGGACTTATTTTGTAATATGTAGATGTAGATGAAACTCTATTTTCATTATTTATGAGATTTTTTAAATGGTTGGTGTTTTAAGGTTGATGTGTACATTTAAAGCCTTGAATATTTGAAATTACAGTAGCATTCTTTCAGTAAAAGTAATTAATTTTTTTAATATAAATAAATGACTAGTTCTATGCACTTTGGGTGTGCTTTTTTCAGTATTCATGGGTGACTTTTTTTATGTGGGTTACATTTTTACATTTAAAGGTCTTGATGTTTGTCAATTATATGAAATATTTAATGCGGAAAGGACAAAATAAATAATCATGAATGAACCCCTAAAAGTTTCCATATAAAAACTTTGATTGAACCCTTAAAAGGGGTTCTATATAGAACCTTTTAGGGGTTCCAAATACGTAGCGCCTGATAGAACCTTTTACGGTTCTTTACAGAACCTTTTCTTCTAAGAGTGCAGATTTTCACTTCTCAGTGTGTTAACAGATAGACTGCAGCTGTGGGAATTACTTGTGGATTATCGTCATGTTTTTATCAGCTGTTTGGACTCTAATTTTGACGGCACCCATTCACTTCAAAGGATCCATTGGTGAGCAAGTGATGTAATGCTCAAACTCATCTACATCTTGGCTGGCCTAAGGGTCAGTATATTTTCAGCAAATTTTTGGTTTAACTACTCCTTTAATGTTAACTTGAAATTCTTAACTGACATGAAGACATACTGTAGGTCTGCAGGACCTCATACCTTTTATTTTCTCCTCTGTGTCACTTTCAGACTCACTGTTTTCATCCGTCACTATACCAGAGAAGAGAGAGAGGTCAAAGGTCACTAGAAAATCAGTATTCAGGTATTCGCAGAGACATATTTCATGCACATGTGTATCCTATACCGTAACATAATTCTATCATCTCTGGAAAAATGGGTCAAACACAACTGACCCAAAACTGTAAACGTGTCCATAAAGCTAACTGGACGCACATGTGGCTGGGGCCCGAACTGTCCCACAATGCAAAGCATGTGGATTAGACTGTAACTCTCTAGGTGCAACAAATACGGTCATCACACTATTATTCACGGTTCATGCAATGCATACAAACTATCATTCTTACAATTCTATATATAAACATATATAATTTTTTTAAAGAATAAATTATAAAGAATACAGTAAAAATAAATAAATATAAAAATTACATAAAATATAAAAAATGTAAACAAATACATTTAATTTCAAAAAAAAAAGATTGAAACAAAGGGGGAAAAAAGTGTATAACCCAATTTTCTGGGTTGCACAATGAAAAGGATCTCAAATTAATTAGCAGAATATAATTTATATAGATATATAATAATTATATATATATATATATATATATATATATATATATATATATATATATATATATATATATATATATATATATATATATAAACAATAAATGTAAAAGAAAATGACAAATGTGAGCAAACTGGATGTATTGTTCCTTTAAACAGAAAAAAGTAGGTCTAAATTTATCTAATATATAATGTTCCCTTCACAAACCTCTTCCCGAACTGGATTCGGTTGACTGTGAGACCCTTTTCATCTTCTTCTTTCCCCTACGGGCCTCAAAGATGCCGTTGATTTTCTGCACCATCTGTTGAAAAAGAAAACATTCATGGCTGTTGCTTTATCAGAGACAGGCCTTCTAAATCTTTCGCAAAGGATTTCTGAAGGAAATATCGTTTTCCTTCATTTTCCAGATTATTCTTAGGTGTCTCATCCTCCTGTCACATTTTTCTTGTATTTTTATTAGCAGTGGAAGGATGTCGATAGGCCAGCATCTCAGTCAGGGGTGGACCAGAACCATAAATCACTGATAAGTTAAGGATTACACTGACTGGGCTCTTTTTTGGACGTACCTTTGGAATTTTCCGTCGCCGTCGGTTGTAAGGATCCCCCGACAGACACGGGGTGTCATCCGGGCTGCTGGGTGTTGATGGAGGGCTGACCCGTGACGGGGACGCAATGCCGCCATCTCTGCCGGTCTTTCGCAGTTCCAATAGCTTGAAACTACGTCGCTCTGAATTCTGCCTGAAGAAACCAGGCTTGGAGGAAAGCTGTGGAATAAATGGATTTCAGTCAATTTGATTTATAAAGTCAGCATTGTGGGATATAAACTTGCAAATCTGAGAAATTTTTATTTCTTTTATAATTTTATTTCTCGCAGCTCTGACTTTATAACTCGCAGTTTGCATGTTTATATCACCACAATTCTGACTTTATATCATGCAATTATGACTTTATATCAAGCAATTATGACTTTATATCATGCAATTATGACTTTATATTCACACAATTATGACTTTATATCATGCAATTCATGACTTTATATCAAGCAATTATGACTTTATATCACGCAATTATGACTTTATATCACACAATTATGAACTTTATATCACAGCAATTATGACTTTATATCACACCAATTATGACTTTATATCACACAATTATGACTTTATATCACACATTATGACTTTATGTCACGCAATTATGACTTTATGTCATCAATTATGACTTTATATCACACCAATTATGACTTTATATCATGCAATTATGACTTTTATATCACACAAATTATGACTTTATAATCATGCAAATTATGACTTTAATCACACAATTATGACTTTATATCACACAATTATGACTTTATATCAAGCAATTATGACTTTATATCACACAATTATGACTTTATATCATGCAATTATGACTTTATATCAAGCAATTATGACTTTATATCACACAATTATGACTTTATGTCACGCAATTATGACTTTATATCACACAATTATGACTTTATATCACACAATTATGACTTTATATCACACAATTATGACTTTATATCAAGCAATTATGACTTTATATCACACAATTATGACTTTATATCATGCAATTATGACTTTATATCACACAATTATGACTTTATATCAAGCAATTATGACTTTATATCACGCAATTATGACTTTATATCAAGCAATTATGACTTTATATCAAGCAATTATGACTTTATATCACGCAATTATGACTTTATATCAAGCAATTATGACTTTATATCAAGCAATTATGACTTTATATCACGCAATTCTGACTTTATATCACGCAATTATGATTTTATATCACACAATTTTATGACTTTTATATCGACACAATTATGACTTTATATCACCACAATCACACAATTATGACTTTATATCACGGCAATTATGACTTATATCACACAATTCTTGCTTATATCACGCCAATTGTCTGACTTTATATCACGGAATCCCGCAAATTCTGACTTTATATCACGCCAATTATGACTTTATATCAATAATTATGACTTGTATATCAAGCAATTATGATTTTATTATCAGCAATTATGACTTAGATATCACACAATTCTAACTTTATATCAATCAATTATGAATTTATATCACGCAATTATATACTTATAACTTGAAATTGTGAGGGAAAAAAAAAGTCAGAAATTGCGATACAAAACACAATGACCTTTTTTATGTTTTTATTCGGTGGCAGAAACGGGCTTCCATATGAGGCTGAAAAGTAGATTTTTTTTTTTCCATTATAAAGGCTAACCGTTAACCCTAACCAAGAACGATATACAGTTAGAATGATGACTATATTAGCATCCACATAACTCACGATAATGTTGTTTATTTGTAAGTGTTACAGCTTTGTCAGCTACCGATTTAAATGCATATGCCCTTTAAAGCAGTATGGATTCTAATTGGCGTGTCAATGTTTTTATCATCCATCATCAAAAAAATAAAATAAAAAACCATTCTGAAACTGATTCCAATGACATAATTCCTCTGTGTTGTTATCATTATAGTTGTGGACTTCAAACTTCATTATTCACCTAGAATTTCATTGATTATTAAATCTTTATACCTATCATTGTAGTTATCATCCTTGGTGTAAACAGGCCTTAAGTACAGGTGCGCGACACATTTAATTTTGGGGATTAAAAAAGCTTTAAATGTCAGTACCGAATGCTGATATGTATGGAGAACTCGCTCTAGAGTGGAAACAATTAATCAGGAAAGCAGTAGGAATACCTTGGATGGGGTATCTGGAATAGGAGAGGAAGGGGAAGAAGAAACGGGATACTTGCTCCTAAGACAGTGACTTTCCAACTCTATGTCTTCATATGGGTTCTCCTTCGATGGTGGGTCTTAGGGAGGGAAAATACATACAAGAATATTAGCTGCTTGCTCAGTCATTGCTTAAAACCCTAATGCTAGATGTTGATTAGCATTTAAGCATTTTGTTTCAGTTAAGCCTCAATTCAGTGTTTCGTTAAGGAGAGATGATTTATAGATGGCGGACAATAAAACAAGAAAAACTATCTCTGATTTACATAAAAAGGAGTCTTAACCATACTGAGTGATTGAAAACCAAATTACGGCCATAAGAAGACTAGATGGATATGATAGCTTCTTAATAGCATGATGTAGCATATTGCTAACATGATTTAATAAAAAGATAGATAGATAGATTTAGATTTAGTTTCCTACCAAACAAAACAGAATTGGTTTAGATTTCAATTAAATAAAAGCACATTTTATTTCTTCCATAATGACAAGTCATAAATCAGGTTTGTTGATAGTCAGTGGTGCTAGCTAACGTGGGCATATTTTTGTTAATTTCGCCTTGTCAACACTGCCTGACTTAGTCCTGCTTTTCTGCGAAGATATTTCATACTGACGTCATGTGTTTGCTTGCTTTTGTATTCCTTTCCAGATGTTTGAAAGTTTTCCAGGGAATCCATGCAAGCCTCATTAGCTGTGTGTGGCATCACCAGCAGTACTAAAAAGAAGACAAACTAATAGCGAATTCGGTCTTGGTTTGTGCGCAGAATTAATGAGGTAGAGAGAAAGAGACGGGGATGAGAAAAATGTTTGAGCGGAAGAAGGGTGTTTTTGTACAGATGCAGAAAGCCTCTGTTATGTCGATTCATCCACCAGATGTGTCTGGTGGGAAGACAGTTTATGATGTTGGGACATCCAGTTCTAGAACATAAGAGAACATGCGCTAGGCTCCACGTTCAAAGCCATTAAAAAAACTGCTACCGGCCAGAGAAATTCAAGATCAATAGTGAACCTTCCATTATTGGAAAAGTTGTTATAATATAATTAGACACAACATAAATCATTACCAGTAAGAAGGATGATTGCGCAGACAAATTTACTTTGGTCTGGCTAGTAAGACTAGAGATTTATATAATCACAGATAATCAAAGTTCAATAAGAAAGCTATAATTTACAGCTTTGTGGTTTTCCATCTTTTTGGGATATGATGACCAAAAAAAAAAAAGGTTACAAGTCTGATAGGATTGCAGAGAGCACGGATGGTATGCTATGCTAATGAAGATGCTAATAAAACGCTTTTAAACTAACCAAACATAGTTAGGACAACATAACAAACTGGGTCAAGAAAAAGGCCTCCCCAAATCTTTTGTTGTTGATGTCAAGGCCCTGCGTCCAATCGATTTCAATTTTTTTCTTGCCACGGATAAGACCTCAGATTTTGCTGTGGAGAAGACTAATGTGGGGTAACCCAAACATAGAGTACCACTGGTGAGGTTGAGTAAAGAAACACCAATGTTTGCAATGGCATTGTCTCAGTTTGGTCCTTATTAACGTTTCAAGCTCCTAGGCTTCTGGGTAATTGCTCTGTCAGGTGCAGTCAGCCTGGTTACTTGGTACCATTGTGGTGCAATGCATTGTGTTACCTAGGATATCCTCATAGACATTCTCCTCTGATAAAGTGCGAGTGAGGCCTAGCTTAGATAGCTCATAGAGATCTGCTCGACAACCTTCTGATGTCGACTGTAGAAGATCTTCAAACTCGTAGGACTTCCTGCAGGTTCAACAACAACAACAGAAAAAAACTTCATTAAGAGAATGAGAACGATCAAGAAGGAACCAATTAAGTCCACAGGAAATTGAAGGACTGAAGGTTCACTGGAACAACACTCCTTAAATGATTGGATTTTGGCATAATCTTGGATTAAAACAGACCCCCTCAACCCCCAAGCCTCAAGATTAAGATTGCATCACAATACCAAAAGTTTTTTCATAGAAGGACTAGACTGATAAATGCTACTGTTAAAACAGCATCCCCATAAAGACTGATGGTAATCCTTTAGGGGAGTCTTGGTTTCAAAAGATTTATTAGTGTGACATAAAAATCAGACAGCAGGCTACTAATTTTGTGAGGTTTTTTCTTCAACCCACGTGCCGTTTTCCAGCTAGCATGTCTATGCATGGAATAGCTGCACTACAATTATAGGTTTTTTAAATCTTGACAAATTCACTGTATGGATCTATTAAGCTTTCAAAGTAATGCATCAAAAAACTATGAAAGGTGGATTGAAGAAAGGCGCTACTGATGCTTCATTAAACAGTCCTCGCATAAGGCTGAGATATTATAAGGCATAGACAAGGTACTAGAAAAGAATTACTTGGTCTTTATGCACATGATTGATTTTACTTTGAGCTAAAGAATCTATATTTATGATACAATTTTAGTCAGACTGTATTGGTTACTTGGCCGAGACTTCTGGAGTATTCAGTCATTTGAGATAGGAATTGCATGAGTTGTGCAAGATTGGAAGTAGATGCCCAGAGACAACATAAAGATGGGCACCAAATAGATTGGCTGGCATACTAAGAGGACTTTGTTATTTGTTAGATATACAAGTGAAGTACAAATGCACCAGATGCAATCCAGTTCTTCAGCTCATTCTTAAAGTGACACTGCCAACAAACATCAGTCTTCTTACCTGTTATTAGTGTCTCGAGCTCGTCCGGATAGTCTTCTGCAGATCCCTTGAGGTGGAGGACAGGATGGAAGGGGTGGGGGAGGGATGGAAGGTAAAGGGGGGAGATTTCGTTTACCCTTGACAAAACAGTGGATGGCCGCAGGGTTATTTGTCTGTGTGTGGTGTTGAAAGGTTCTTTGGGGTTTTGGCAAAGGGTTAATGGAAGGAGATCCAGGTTCACTGTAGACGTTCTCAGAGTCCCGACTTCGAATTCGGCTGCCGGATCTCCCAACATCCAGAGTCCCAAAGATTGGCTCTGCGGGCCTCTTCTCTGCTTCTTCCTGCTCCTCTTTTGAAGCTGGGCAGAAATAATTACCGGGCATAGACAAGGACGATTTGGAAGGAGTCTCCTTCATCGCTTGCTCAAGTTTTTTAATGTGTGTCAACACCAACTTTTTGTCCTGACCAGTTTCTGTTGTTTTCCCCAATGGGGCTTTGTCCAAAATCCATTCCTTTTCCTTCACAGGTCCCTCCGAGGTGTTCAAAGGTTCTCCAAACTTACTCCCATTCTCTTTGCCACAGTTCTGTCTCTCCCAGTTTGAAAGTCGCTTACTGTCTTTTCTTTGTACTTCCGGTTGTACCTTCTTCTTTCCAACTTCCATCTCCTTCAGTCCCACTGATTGGGTGTTTGACCCAGTGGTCTCTGTTTTACCCTCCCACCGGGATATCTTGTCTCGAATGCTGGCAGTGCTTTTAAGTCCTAAGGGACTCTTGGGGGACTTGCTGCAACCACCCAGACCATTTTCAATGGACTGAGGACTGGAGGGACTCTTATGGGCGAGCATGATGGTGTCTCCTGGGCTTCGGCTGATGTTGCTCAGAGAAGATACACTGTCCCCGACCCCACACAGGTCTGGCCGCTGAAGCACCACAGATTGGGCCTGGTCAAGCTTCAATCCACAGCAGTGGAGCCTGAAGAGACCACAGGAAAAATGCTAGAGACATCAAGAGAGTCTGACAGTCATTAAGTGATTAGATAGAAATTATAGAGTCTGTGCATTTAAAGGTCACGTTTCACAGCATCATTCATTCAAAATTACATTATTACATTACCAATTACCAAAATCTCTCGCAACCACTAAATTATATGTGAACCAGTCTACTTATTTAGACAGTATTCAGCATGAACCATAAATGTTCAAAGTTTCCAATTTGGTATTAATTGCGTTGTCTAGACATTTAATTGTACAATGAATTAAAATACGTTTTTAAAATTCAAAAAAAGTTCAAATGAGATGCAGATGGACTTGCAGTCAGTGTGTCTTCTTTCCTTTGTGGACAGAAAACACAAGCCTTTCACAACACAAATGAATCACCATCAGTGCAATGAATTTAAGGTTATGGTTTTGCCTCAAGTCCATCTGAAAACAAAACTCCTCTGTGCACGTTTGACCAAACAAGCTTCCACCAACAGGGCAAAGTTCAAGGGACAGTCGTGCATCTTTCTCTTTCTTTAACTGGCTCATAAACACATCCTTGGACTCCATCCAATGACACTGCTCCAACAAACAAACAGAGGAAATATGAATCTACAAACTGTGTGTATGCTAAACGTCACAGAATTTCAGAGGAGAATATCTTGTCCAGTTTCCCTCCAAACACTGATTCCCCTTTTCAAATACAAAGTGTTGTTTCTCAGAAAATTCTAATAAACTGTAAGCAGCTTTCTTTTGGCTTGTGATTATTATTATTATTATTCTTTCTTTTTGGCTAATGTATCTCATTTCATGAAGCTCAACGCAGCCAAGAGGAAAAAGTAGGTCAAGCTCCAAAACCCTGAAGAAGCAAGAGAAAGAGGGAAGAGGGAGAGACAGGGGGGTGAGACTAGAAAGAGAAAAACAAGGAGTGTGTAGGACAAAATATGTGATTGTCTCTTTCAGGAATAGGCCTGCTGAAACTCTTGGATAGTACATCATCCATCATCACCTAGGATAGAAGCCAAAGTCTCCTCATCAAGATGATCTAACGGGGTTGGGGATGGGGACATTGTAAGCCAGAGGAAATAGCATTTGATGATAGCAGAGTTTTCTCTACTGTGACCATGTTTGCTCAGGATCTGGCTGAAGATACTCACTTTACCGACAAGGCTTCATTAAAATGAGCTTACTCATTTTTCTGCAGGTTTTAAAGCTTGTGCTAACACACTGTGGCATTCCAAACCACCAAGGGTTGGCAGTGCCAAAGGAGTTTAATTAGCTCTCAGTAAAAATAACTTTCACAGTTAGGCTTGTCCCAAAACCACCCTTAATATCCCACCTGGGGATGTTTATAAAGTATTTCAGTGTTAACGTTAGCGGACATGTTTAGTGTATAAGGGATGTGGCACAGTCTGTTTGCTGGGAAACTTCTTAACCATGGACTAAAATGTCTTATGAATAACATCTAGGCTATTTATTCACCAGATACTTTTATTCAAAGCAACTCACAAATAGAAGTGCTACAAGTCATCCTAAGGAAACTGTATAGAAATTGCTGGAGCAACTTCTATATTAGACTTATATTAGGTAATACCACCTATAGTATGACATACACCTTGTCATTTGTTGAAACACTAGAAATTACTGTGTAAAACAACAAATTAGCAGGAAATAGAAAGAGACTCGGTCACTTAGTTGTACTTACCCGTTTGCTGATTGGTAGATGCAGTCCTCTGTGTTTGTACAGAGCAGTAGTGCTCTCCCGCCAGTCATGGTGCTAGCAGCTGGCATCCTACACACACAAACAGACATAAATATAGTTATTTTGGACAATTATTGTGGTTATATCATGGTTTAATTGATATATGCTATGGTTTTACCATGCACATATTATGCTATCTGAATATGGTATTCATATAACACCATAGTAAATATCAAAGCAGCATGGTATCAGCATCTGATACCTTTCACTTTCTATGTGGTTAAGAAATATTGTACATTTACAACAGTCATCCATTTCTCAAACAGCTGACTCAGTCCTGGAAGCTGAATGACTCACAACCCAAATACAAAAGACTATAGTCAGAGAGTTACACCAGACCAAAAAATATCCATCTGAAGCAAACAGTGCTTATTTTGCTTCATTTAGGAAATCGTCAATTTAGTGAACTGAACTAATGGGAGAATGTTTGAAATATCGAAAGAGGGAGACCAAACAAACAAGAAAAATGGGTAAAAACAAGGATTCTTGACTTGATGTGACCTGTGACCTTTTATTTCTTTTCTCTGTGTTTTAAATGAGCCAGTAATTATCAACCACCCAATAAAGAACGTGCTAAGCAGTCAGGTCTGTTTTCAAGGGATCTGGACCCTCGCCACAGGTGTTACCACTTAACCAGCACATTTGGAGAGGACTGTCAAGCATGTACGTGTGCGTCTGTTCTTTTGTTCTGCCAAACAGAAGTATGACAATGTCCATGGGACACAAGAGGGGGTGCAACATAAACGAACCCCATCTGTTTCCATGTTCGGCGAGTGCCATTCCACATGTGCAAGAGCTCAACGATTAACCCACATTCCCAGCATTCTGCCACCACTGGAGCTGGCCGTAAAAACCTTCCTCTCTAGCTCAGATAATGTAAAGGTCACCATATTGTGCTATTTCAAGACTTCCATGGCGATTAGGCCTCTGGTGCTTCGTTGGTCACCAGTGATACTCAATAGCCGTGTTTCCACTATCGAGCTAGGACCGGGCGTGCTAGTGCGTGCCAGGGCCAGTCGCGTTTCCACAGTCACTTCCGGGGCTTGATCGTGCCTCGCCGGGGCTTCCTCGGGGCCAACGGCCAGGTTTTTTGGCCCGACGAAAACCTTGGGCCAAAGCGGGCCAGCTGGGGCTAGAGGAGGGGTTACGAACAAAGGCGGAGTTTCTCCGTGTCTGGAGAGCGTCAGCGCGGATCATTTCAGAAAGATAACAGCTTTAACAGCAGCATTAAAGACGTTTTAAAATAAGTTGAGCTCAAAACTCACTCTTAGTTAGCAGCAAGTGTTTGGAATAACTTGATCCGATGTGGATTATAATCACTAAACAAGGCAGAAATATTTGTAAGCGATGTAAAAGAGTATGCACGCTAAACATTAACGTTAACTTACACAGTAAACGTTAAATAAGACCGCTTGGATAAATCAGACGTCAGCTTCTTATTCTCTATCACAATTGTGTATTTATTAAGTAACATTTTATCTGTCGTCTCGTTTCAAGAGTTTAGCTTCACGTTGCATATCATCAAAATATAGCCTAGTAATGATTTTTGTTCGGAGCTTTTATAAAAATAGAGAGTCTGCGCTGAGGATCATTTCAGAAAGATAACAGCTTTAACACCAGCATTAAACACTTTTTTAAATAAGTCGAGCTGAAAACTCTCTTTCAGTCAGCAGAGAGTGTTTGAAATAACTTGATCCAATGTGGATTAAAATCACCGTACAAGGCAGAAATATTTATAAGCCATGAAAAAGATATGCACGCTAAACATATTACCATAGTAAACATGGTAAAATATGACATCTTGAAGAAATCAGACGTCAGCTTCTTATTCTCTATCACAGTCGTGTATTTATTAAGTAACTTATATTATCTGTCACAAGCCTCGTCTCGAGAGTTTTTCTCACGTTGCCTATCATAAAAGAATATAGTCTAATAATGTTTTTTGTTCGGGAGTTTTTAGAAAAATAGAGATATTATCATTCATTCTAAATGTGACGGCTACTGTGTCTAATAAACAGAAACAGACTCGACTGAATAAGCAGGCTATTTTCATAAGCGTTAAAAATAAATAAATAAATAAAATAGTAATAAGTGTATTTATGTGTGATTAATTTTGAGTCCTGATAAATTAAATCAATTCTATATTTAAAACATCGATGCTTTTGAATTTGAATATATAACAAAGCATGCAAACAAACGGCCGCTTTTATTATGTTTGTTTTGTGATCGCGCATGTTCCAGTGGCTTATTTCTTAGTTTTCTGATAACTTCTCTTTGTTGGTGAAATAATGAGGTTGCATGACGTTGTTCTGAGAGGCGTGTAAAGGGCGTGTTTTAGTGACGTGCAGCGGTGCTTCAAGCTCCTCTGTGGAAACCCTGCGCTATTCTGGCCTCGTGCTACTGGCCCGAGGCTATGAGCCCCGCCCGGCCCGCTTTAAGCCCTGGCTCGCACTGGCCCAACAGTGGAAATGCGGCTAATGTGTTGATCTATCTGTGGATGAGTGTTTTTCTGAGCATCAGCCAAGAGCAATAATGAGAGCATTGTTGTGCTGTGGAGTTTCACACTTTGGTGTGGTGAGTCATCTTATTTTGATTAGCAATTCATGTAAACCATCCAAAACTGCTGGTACTAAACTGCAGAAAAACTGCCAGAGAAAAAATAAAATAAAATAATTGACATTAAATTATATTTAATACTAATACATCATTAAATATTAATAGTACTCTGACTTAAGATTTTATTTATAAAACTAAGTATTACCAAGTATTTCCCACATAGGATAAAATAACTGAAATTGTACATTAAATAAAAACAAATAAATAAACTATTAAAAATTCAAATTGTTATGTAAATTGTATGTAATATTACTATCATTATTCTTATTAAAACAAAATTATTTAAATTTAATTATTTAAATAAAAATGTTATCATGTAATGCTATTATCATGTTATTATAAACTATTCATCAGTCCATCTATTTTTTTTCTATCTATCTTTATTCTTTTGTTTGCTCTCTTTTTCTCCTTCTTTCTATCTTTTCTCTCTCTCAGCGGACCTGCAATCCTAAATGATTTTCAGCTGTGTGTGTGCGTGTGTGTGTGTGTGTGTGTGTGTGTGTGTGTGTGTCGAGTCACGTGCTTTTGCAGAGCAACATCAGCATTCCCCTCCTCCCTCCCCCTCTCTTTCTCTTTCTCTTTCTGAAAATGCAAAGATCAAGAGAAATGAAAGTGAATAGCCAAAGTTTTAGCATGGGATAAAGTGTAGATCAATAATCTATAGCAGGGCAAGAGCAGGTGTTAAATAGCACCTAAACATCATTTAACAACTGTATGAACTAGCTATATGATTTGAATAGATTCATACATACTGTTAAGAGTTTGTTCAGATTACGGACCTTAAGTATGAGCAAACAGAAGCTCAGTAAACACCACTAACAGCCAACTCATCCCCACAGCCACAAACAGTGAATCTAGCAGTAGCTGTGTTTACAACTGTTATTTTAGGGTCTTTTCAGTGTCTTTGCTCTCTTCACTATTGTTAAACGTGACCTCTGTGTGATAAAGCATGACATGCAGAAAGTGAGCCATCTGTTCCGGCCAATAAAAAACTCCATATGACCCGAAGGACCTTTACCTGTCCCGCCCCCTGACCTGATGCCCATCAGCCGATTGGATGACAAGAGGCTCATTGTTCTGAACAGAAAGATGATTGGATCAAACTAGAGGAGACTCATGCAAGATTCCTGAAGCCCAAGATTCCTTAATGCTTTTAGATTCTAATGCAACGCTATTATTAGATCTTATAAGTGAAGGACGGTGCCCTGAACAGCAGATCTTTATCATCCCACAGACACACAAAACAGATACTGAGGAAGAGGGGACACAATCTGCGCTTATTAACTTTAAGAATGCACAAAAAGGTTCCTTCCCGCGGACCAGAAAAGCTTTTAGTTTGTGCGATAACTGCCGCAGAGTAAACATGTCAGTTACAGATGGTTTGCGTGCTTATTTTGTTATACTCACAAACTCTCAAACCAACTCAAACGTTTATAAATATACAAATGAAATTAAATACACAAATTAAATTGAATGTAAATAAAAATACAATATATTTTTAATTTTAAAGAAATGATTAAAATGTGTAAAATAAAGTAAAATATAATAAAATAAAATAAATAGTAAATGCAATTAAAAACTAATAATTAAAATGTGCAAATAAAATAAATTATATAAAAATAATTTTCATTTAATTATAATAATAAGCAATAATAATAATTATTATCATTATAAAATTTAAACCTGATTAAATTTTTAAGACCACTCTTTTAAATGAATCTTTCCTCTTGCGAAACCATTACGATTATGATTCTGTAACACTTCTATGTAAATGTTTTTGTGCATCAGTGCGTTCTGAAATGTGTTAGTCACAATGATGATGCATTTAGCTGCAACAAATAAAATGCTGCAAAAGACTGCAAAGCTGGACATTTAGATAACTGTAAAAAGAAATGCGTCATTGTTTAAAGCACTAATAATAACTTGAATTCAGATCTATAGAAGCTAATGGGTAGTCGACATAAGTGTTTTTGTGTTGAGTTGTTCCCAGAATCCAGATTAGTTTCATTTATTGTGCAAATCAGCATTATATTAGTGGAACGATGTGTGTGAGGTGACCTAGTGGAAATCGAAGACCATCTGCGTTTAGCTATAAATCGTATCTTTTTTTCCTCTCTTGCTCTCATCTAGCCAAGTGAGCCAAACCCTGCAGCGGAGCCGGACTGTTAGAGGGGCTCATATGGGACATGCAGCACGTATTCATGAACACACACATGCAAACAATGGGTCAGATTCACAAAGGGCAGGTCAAATCCACAGTTTTCCTACATGACGTCAGCGGGAGCGTTCCAGAATCTCGCATGGTGACTTACAAACACAGGTCTGAGTGCTCAATGAAAGGAATAGTGTTCCAAAATACACTTTTGTCTTCATTCACTCACACTCATGTTGTTCCAAACCTTTGCTTTCTTCAGAAGAAGACTGAAGGAAATGTTAGGGTGAATGTTTGAGAAGCTGTTTTTCATGAGTGCATGGTGATTTATAAAGCTACAATAGACAAAAAAGCATAATAAACATTAGGGGTGTAATAGGACACAAACATGATGGTTTGCAACGTACCTCAGTTTTGACGTCACAGTTTAGTATCATAATAAGCAGTGGTTTACTGAACAAATTGCTCTTTCTTTAAATAAATTCAATTATGATAACATTTTCAATTCTAATAAAATCTTCTGCTCTAAACTATAGGCTGCCCTTCTACATTACTCTAAGGTTACAACTAACCAATTAACTTCAATTCAATTACTGTTTATTTTTAAATTTAATAATCAACACTCCACTTGAAATATTGTGTGCAAACATTGCATGCAACACAATGTCGTTTTTAAATTAAATTATGAATGATAAAATGTCTATTTGTTGTTTAAATATATTCATTTACACCGTGGTGGTCATACCTTTTAAACATGCATTAAACATGCATTAATTAAGACATCAGTAACAGGTAAAGTAAAATACAATGAGTACACAGTATAATATTTCAGGGAATGCTCTTCTCTAGACTTTGTTTCTCTAGTGAACTAACGAGCTGTGGACACTCTTGACTTGCTTGAGGTAAATGAAATGCTTTCTTTTGAAAGATTGAGAGCTTTAGTCTATCTTTATTGAATGTCATTTGGAACAACATGAGGGTGAAGAAATAATGACTTATTTTGATGGTTTTATGTTTTGAATGTAGCGCAGTGATGAAATGGCTCTCAATGGAATGTTTTTCAGTCTGTGATGTGTCACGAACGCTGGTGTTCAGCACTCATGACCTGAGAGCCAGCTTTAACTCTGGGTTTCTCCTCCTCCTCACAGCTGCTTCTCATAAAGCCTTCGCTCGGCTGTGGCCCTGAGGGCCCTCAAACTGATGACATCATGCTCCCTGCACTTCTCAGAAACCGAGAGATAGATGTGTGATTTCCACAGAGAGAGGACAGCTTGGCCGTCGCCGATACTGAGAGTCCGAAGCCAAAGCACAAACACGTTTACACTTCATTCTGTCTCTCCTGTTTGTAGGTTTAGATTCTGCTGACACCAACCGGAACAGACTCAGGAAGTCTGCCAAAAAACTCTGGGGATCACTAATTAAGGAAGCAAAAAAACAACAACCACCTTCTGGAACTTAAATGAAACAGAATGAGCATGAAACTGCTACACTGTCTGCATTCTTTGCATTGATTTTGGGGTAAAAACCTGCAGAATTCTGAGGAGAATCTGCTGAGATTCCTATGGGATTGAATAGCAACCATCCAAAACACACAAGAAACCACACAGCATTACTTTGAAAAACTTCAACTACCCATAAAACCCCAGAAACACTATGGTAATAGCCCATTAAACCCCAACAATACCCTGGGAATCACCTTTACATATAAGCAAACATACAGTAACAGCATAACAAATATCATTGCATTGAAAAACCTTAGCATCACCGTAGAAAACACTCACAACACCCTAGCATGGCAACAATCCGTTAAACCCAGTTAACACTCTGGCAACCAATCAGCAGCATCCATCCAAAACAAACTGGTAAAAACTGCAAAAAAAATTGTATTATGCCAGTGATGTTTCCTGATGTAAATCATCAACTTTTCCCAATTTTGAATAACCAATAGCAATGCCTTGGCACCCACCCATAACTACGGAGGCCCAGTTGTGCATAACAAAAGTTCTCCAAAATGCAATGCATAGGACTAATTTCATTGTGTTACGATGTTGTGTCGTTGCTTGTTTCCATTGTGTTGTGCAAAATTTGTTGTGTTAAGGCTTGTTTCCATTGTGTTGTGCACTACTGGGCCACTGTATAAATGTCTATAAACACACACACACACAGTAGACTTGAGCACTACATGCTACATTTACTGCTTTGCCATTGTTATCCTCTGTGGGAGAGGACAAGCTTCAGACGGGAACAGTTCTAGGCCAACTTCAGACTGAGACAGGATGTGTTAAGGATATAGTAAACAATGCCTTCGTGTATGTTTGCGTTCCCCTATCAGTGCCTTCCAAATAGAATCGCACTGTGATTTTTTGTGCAAATATGTTCCCTGTCTTTGCGGTGTTGGGATTGTAAAGCATTACAATAACATCAAATAGCTTGTTAATGATACTGTTCCAAGACACGGAGGATGATGATGATGATTGTTTACATTTGCTTGGGTCAAACGAGCACAGTGAGACCGTGGAAGTTGTAATTATGGTTTTAGGACAGAACCACATGACCAACCGCGTGACACTGTAGACCTCAAGGGAGAAAACGGCATGACAAACTGTTGTTTTCTTGTTTATGCAAGTGTTAGCTAAGGGGCGACATCGTGGACAGATAGCCACACAGGATGGGAGATAACAGGAAGTGGAATCTGTGGAGAACGAGACCCCAGTAAAGTCACACGTGTCTCCTCTGGGGGTTTTAAAACAGATCTCGACAATGTCTCACAATGTGCTAAGATATTCTGTTCTGCAATCAAAGATATTCAGGAAATTCAGGAAAGAAAATTCACCAATGAGATCTTGTTCGTGTCTCAACTCTTTTTCCTATAGTCAGCAAAGCGTAACTGGAGACTTTTACTTTTCTGTTTCTCTTAGAAAAGATCCCAATAATCTCACACGTGTCTCCCCGAGAGAGATCTCCACGTCTCATACTGTGGTCAGGACTGCCAAGAAGCCTGCAATGCAACGTGAGAGATCTGGATATGACTTAAGACCAGAGGATTTGAGTTATGCTATGCTTCAGTGTTTAGGTTACAGGTTTTAGTATTTTGGCAAAGCTGAGAAGCGTTTGAGACTCTAAAAACCAGAGGGGGCGGAAAGTCAACAAAAGTCCCCATTGTTGCTTCATGTCATCGTATACCTCTCTAGAAGAAGAAAAATCATCTATTAAAGAAGTCTCAATAAATATCCATGCCTCAAATCATGAAGGAGCCCATCTGATTTTGATCTGAAGACGAAAACCAATGTATGCGTTTCCAAATGTTACTGAAGGTCGTGAAAACTTTCAGACCTTCGTTTAGACTCCATCACTCTGGCGGTTTGGTTTACATTCACTCTGGAAATGTTGATTTTGAGAGCGAGCGGAGGGCAAAAAAGAAGGGAAATAGAGAGGAGGAGAGAGGCTCTGTTGCTTGGTGGATCATTGACTCCGGAAGAGGACTTTCCCAAGCTCTCGCCACGCAGTGCTCCAATGGGAATAGCGCAGGGAATTGTAGGAATCTGTCTGCACTGAGGCGCGTAGAGCCTGTGGGAATGAGCAGGCGGAACCACAGAAGCGTGAGGGAAAACAGGAAGTGTAACTGGAGATCTGGCTTCGAGTCAAACCAAGAGCGGAGTAAAAGTTGCAGCCAAAGTTCCACCATGAGTTGCACCGATCGAGGACTACCACCCTGATCAAAGATTAGTATTGTAATTCCTACAGGAGACCAAGACAACTGCACTCAAATCAGTTGCCAAAGCATTTTACAGCTGAGGATATCCATGTCAAGTGGATTCAGGGTAAAGATTGTAAATCTTCCAAAAACCACGACCTCCAAACGTCATCTCTTTCTTCATTCTGCATCCTCAGGATTCTGTTCAAATGCATCGTCTTATCACGATCGGACCAAACACGGTGACCTCTCAACGATCTCATCCTTCCTATGAAATTTTCCAAAGTTCAAAGATACAAGTCTTTCAGCTGACAGGGATGAAAACAGAAGCTCGGCCACATGACTCCCAGAAAAAATAACGGTCTTTGGAAATTCTGTGGTTTTCCCTTGTAATACAAGAAGAGCCAGAAACTGGGAAACTGTGTGTTCCTCTGCAAACCTGATCTTTAATGCATCTCCGGGTGTTAGAGCACAGATATTTCCATGATTGTCAGGGTAGGATTGTTCCCTGGCATAGACGATTGTGGCATTGTGCGCATTTCATAGAACGCTCTTTGAGAGCCAAGTTGGTTAGTATGAGATCAGTTATCCAAACCACTCCTACCAATTTTATTCCACATCTTCTGCCCTCAGTTCCAATTTGATAATGTTCCGTTGCAACTTTCCCAACACAAACATCTTACACTCTTCAAGGTCCTGAAATGAGTAGTGTCTAGAAGGGAAACCTTGTCGTGAAACTCTTGAGATTCATTTTTTCTGCAACAAAGCTCATAGTCAGACAGTGTAAGAAAATATGCACATGAATCTCCCAAGACTTTCTGCACAACTAAACATGACCCTGTTATTCTAAAGACTCAAACAAGATGCTTTCATAATAATAGTAATGCAGAAAGGGTATTCTTCTGAAGTGGGAACCTGATACAAGATTAGTTATCAAGGCTGTACATGTACATACCAGGCAGTGTGTTTGAGGACGACTGTAACAACTAAAGCATTGTGTGAAATCTCCGAAACGTGTAACTCGCATTACCTGAAACATCTCTGACAGGTACGAAGAGCTTTGATGCTCAGGCAATGAGTGAAGGAAAAACATGAACCTGTCAGTCGTGCTGAATTTAAAATGAATGACTTAATGATACCCTTCCATTAAAGAGTGAACATGGCAGGTCCGGTGTGCTAGACAGATTGTATTTACCGTAGGTCTTTACATACTCACATTATAAGCCATTATTTTCATTATGACATTATCCCTGCCAGGATCTCAACTGGGGTTTCGTTAAGAACCACAATTTTCATTAGACATTAAGCAAATCCAATCCGTAAGTCTGGGTCTTATTTTCTTGTACTTTGAGTAGCTTGTTCATTCATTTTAAGAATGAAGGGATGTTACGCAACCAGTCCTCTTTTCCTAAAGCTGATATGCAAACATTGTGCGAAGTTGAAAGTCTAGTAAGAAATGCAGTAACAAGGAGCATGATGCCTCATTGAAGTCATATGAAAGTAGCTTTAGGCTGCACATCTTGGATGGTTTGCTGGTTCCAAAGCGCTGTAATTGGTTGCAGATTGGATGTGTTTAAATCAGCGAAAGAGAGAAGGAAAGAAGGCTTTATTAAAGAGTTTTAGAAGGTAAAGAGGTATTTTAAACCTCCCACGCTAGGAGAGGAAGAAGAAACATCCCACGTTCCAGATGGAGAAGAATGGATTGTTTTACTCGGCCTCGCCCACATTCTCTTTTTTATTTCCTTCTCGTTCCTTCCTGTCATCTTCACAAACGCCACGACACTTCCACATCACATGGCCCCTTGTCTTTGAACAAATCACACGTCCTAATCTGTAGGTTTGCCATTAAGACATAAAAACAACGTTACCTGAGGAATGCAAATTGAACTTTTTAGCGGTTGATGGATGAAATGAAGTGCATCTTTTGACTACATTTCCTCTTTTTATGATTGTCCACCCCATAATTTTAATTCTGTCACTTATTACTCACCCACATGTCTTACCAAACCCAGTTCTCTCTTCTGTCAAACACGAAAGGGGATATTGTACAGAATGTTTACTAGGATGTTATATTAAATGTGCCGTGAACATGGCGAGTCAACCTCTAAAAAGTCCATGCAAGTTGTGCACTATATATCCAAGCTTTCCAAAGTAATTTCATAACTTTCTGTGAGGAACAGACTAACATAGCCAACTTACATCGAAATATATTTCATCTGTTTTTCAAGTGTTGCACCATATTAAATGCCATTGGTGGTTGCTTCTCATGTGGGATTACGGCAAAGTAGGTTTATTCATAAGTGAGATTTGAGACCTACGATGATAACAACTTTAACTTTGAACTATTTTACACAAAAGGTTAGTGTACGACTTCAGAAGGCTTGAAATACAGTGGACTTTCTTTGTCATCTTGGAGCTTGACAGATTTTGAAATTCTTTAAAAAATTGGAATTGCATTATGAGTAAACAACGACACAACTTTGTGTTTTAGGTGAACTCTTCTTTCAAACTGCTAGTGCATTTAGGTAAACACTTTATTCCCTTCTCCTGAATCCTAAAGCTCCTGAAAGCCTTCGTTGGCTGTTACAACCTTGAAGTATGCTCTGTCTTTCCCTTCTCTTGTAGTGCTACAGAAACCACTGAACCTTGACAGAGACGGCATCGGAGCGACAGCTTGCAGGCACGGCTCCTTAAGGAGTGGGGGCTGGAATCCCAAGAGTTATAAAAGAAGGAGGGTTACAGAGGAGAAAGACGGGAAGGAGAAGAAAGGGCTGGAGGTCAGTAATCACAGCATCTGTGGTGCGTTCCCTTAAACTCGAACACAAAGCCCGCGAGCTCACGGGATCCTGAGCAGCCAGAATTCCCTCAGAAGCACCGCAGGGAGCATTCTACAGCTGTTGCCCTGGAGACAGTGAGCTCAGGTCATTACAGCAGTGAGGAGACCTTCCTGTAAAGAGACGGTCACACTGCACTTTTCATTCCATTGACTTCCATTCATACGCATACGAATGCATCAGACCGGAAACGCAAGCTCATGCGAAAAATGTAGCTTTTTGCTGCGTTCCAAAGTTCAAGTTTGGTGAACTCTGACCTGTGAATTCACATCACGTGAAGACGTGTGACCAGTAGAAGATCAATACGTCACTGCATGACCTCTCTGTACAGATATTAAAAAATGAAGGAAGTGCTAATTTTAGCCGTAGCATCCTATTTTGCGTTACATATTTGAAAGATTATAAATATATATATAAAAAAGAAGCTGCTATGGTTCGCAGTGTCAATGGAAACAGGAACAGATGGTAAATTTGAATGAGGACATGTTTTATAATTTTTTATTGCTTAGTTTATATATTTATATAGAGAGAGACAGACAGAGAGAGTACAATATAAGACGCTTTCAACGCAGTCACAAAAGACAGTACAAGCACATTAATCCATGTTGTGATAACCATTATATCTTACCCCTATTCGTAGCGGCGTCCGGAAAAATTTACATATTTAAAGTCTAGTGTGATTGTCCCATAAGCACAACTAGGTAATAACTGATATCATGTAATCTGGATTATGTAATCAGATTCCAAAAATTAAGAATTTGCCATTAGATTACATTTAAAAATACTCATATTCAGACTTTTTTACGGATTACATATAATTTATTGATTATACTACTAATACTAATATTTTAATATACTACATAATTATACTACTACTGATAAAATCTTTATTATATATATATATTTTTTTTTTTGTAAGAATATTTACCAGAATTTATTTAGCAAAAAATATGTAAATACACAATACAGTATTTCTAGACAAAAAAAAATGAAAAAGAAAGAAAAACAATTATTATTGCTTTTGATTATTAATATTTAGTAAAAAAATATATATATATATTTGGTGGAGAGCTGAATTTAAAAAAAAAAAAAAAAAAAACTTTTCATAGGGCCTTAAGAATTTATTTATTTTTGTTACACTTTTATAAACCGCTGTTTAATATTTTAAGTTTCATGATTTCAATTAATTAGACATGCTTTTTGGTTATTAAAATTGAATTTAACTATTTAAGTGGGGAAAAAGGTAAACCAGAAAAAAATTAACGGAAAAAAATTAATTTGGAAAAAATTTTACGATTTCATAGGGCCCTACAACATCCTAAAAACAACTCCAGAAGTGTTTTCTAAAGGTAAGCGCCACCAAAAACCAAGTTCTGCATTCAGTTCCAAAGGTTTCCAATAAACAACGCAGAGGAAAAATGTCCTCCTGTCGGCTCACTCAGTTGCAGGCTTTCTTTCTGAACTCATCCTTTATTAGAGTCATTTAGAGCGAGCCATTAGTCACAGACCAGAGCCAAACAACCCACCCCATCAAACACTCCTTACCCAGAATCCTTTGCTACACACACTCTCTGCTCTGGCAACCACTCAGAACTGAAAAAAAACCTCAGCATTCACAAATTGGGCTTCATTCATAAAATAACCATTTTTAATGTAAACTCCATCTGAAAATGTACATAAAAATAGTTTGAATTATATTCATGAATTACACAGAAATTACTATTTATTTGTGTGAATGAGGCCTGCTTTGTGATTGTTTATTTTGATAAAGTTCCACAGGAAGTAGTTCATCTAATCACGTTTAAACTGAACCGAAATCAGCCCAAAAACCCTGTTTAAAAAGTATGATGATTCTGTTCGGGCCTCAATATCTCTGCAGTCTGTCACATTAACTCCAACAGAAGTTTGCTTCTGATGCGTCGTATTGGAAAGACTATGGGATTATGGGTATTCCTTATCCCTTTTAGGAAAAAACAACAACATTTTAGTCCTAAACAGCAGTTACAAATAAAAACATGAGGGTGAGTCACATGAACCAGCAGAGACGGGAATATCCCACTCACAATGTGTTCTCTGATATGAAATACCAAATATAGATATAAAATCGCTTTGTAAAATGAATCCAGAGGTCCAGCACTCCATAGTTTGTGAATTATGAAGTCATGCCTTGAGAGGACACCGAAACTCTCAGTCTGACTGTTATTAAAGATGCCAAACACATTTGGATATTTCATATAGAGCTTGGCTGAATTGCTTTAGTTTATCTCTCTACTTTCAGCCGTCCAGAGAAGCAGAGCTGAAATGACTTGCAGCACTTATTCAATCACGCTCTCTCTCTATCTATCAGCTCTCTCGCTTCTTTACACAAGAATGCACCAATGAACACACATTTCTCACTACTAGTTTAACTCTAACTACAATTACTACAAAACTACTGTGCACTGCTTCAAACTTCATCTATTAGATCAGTGCAAACAATACACATATTATACACATGTATTTAGCTTTTTAAATGACAATAGAATAAACTGTTTATATATATATATATATAATTCTAATGGATAAAGACTAAGACAAAATGAGTTTTAGTTGTATATAATTTTTGTGTATTTTTAATACATTTATTAATAGTTTTATTTTTAGAATAATAAAAAAAACATTACTTACATTACTTACTTATTTTTGAATCATTTTTACTTTTAAAGGAGGTTTTGTCAAATATAATTTTGGTTTTGTCAGACAATAACTACAGATTGTGCCTAAAAGTTTTTATTTATTTATTTACATTTTATAATATTCAAAAACAATGTGTATTTCATTGTATTTGTTTTATTTATCTTTTTTATAAAAATAAAAAAAAGACATTATATTGGTAATTTTTACCATTGAAGGAGGTTTTGTCAAACATAATTTGGGGTTTCGTCACACAATAACTACAGACCACCCCTAAAAAGTTCTTTTGAATTTATTTTGTACTTTTTTTTTAATGCATTATTTATTTTTTACATATGTCTGTTTCATTTATCTTTTTATTTTTAGGATTAAATTTTTTTTTTTTTTTTTTTGAGCATTGAAGGAGGTTTTGTCAAACATAATTTGGGGTTTCGTCACACAATAACTACAGACTACCCATAAAAAGTTTATGTTGTTGTTGTTTTCATCTTATAATATTTTTACAAACTATTTTTGTATTTTAATTGTATTTGTTCTGTTTTTTTATTAAAAAACAGCATTATTTACTCTTTTTAATTTTTACCACTGAGGGAGGTTTTGTCAAATGTAATTTTGGTTTAGTCAAAAGCAATTTTCCCCCCAAAGTATAGTTAAGTAAACCCACACACACACACACACACACACATACCTTGCTCTGTTGCTTGCGCCCTGTAGGAGTGCAGTGGTCTCTCATTTTGTGAAATCTGACCTCAGGAAAGACGGCATCCACTCTCATGATCTGAGCAGCTATTCCCTTCTTCTCCTCCCTCTTCCCTCTCTTTTCCTTCTCCAGCACACTCTCTGGCTGATTAAATCCTCTCTTTCCCAGCCGATCCCTGTGTATCCTGCAGACGGCCTGCAAGCAGAAGAGAAGCAGCAGTCGCTCAGATAGACTCAAACTTTATCTCTCTCCAGTGTTTCTGCCTTCCTCCGCTCTCATTCTCTTTTCCCACCCCTCCCTCCTGAAGCCAGGACCCCCCTCCCTCTCCTCTTTCCCATCCGAGTGTTTCTCCTCCTCCAAACCCCCCACTGCTGAACTGATCTGCAGCTGGGCGAGCGATTGGACGCCTGGTAGCTGTGGAGACGGAGTGTCCTGCTTTAAAAGTTGACTGGAGCCAAACAGAGCGCAGGACAAATTCCATCCATCCACACGAACGCTGGAATCAAGAAGCATGTGGATCCTTCAGACGCTTTTAAAAATCACAGAAGAAGATCTCTTTGAGATTAAATAGAAATCAAGTGGAAAAGTATATGCTTGCTTTTCCGAAGCATGTCTCCTCCAGAGTTATAAATCAAGTCTTAAATAATCAAGACTGAAATGAAAAGTCAAAGATTTGAATATGAACTCAAACATTTCTCATCCAGTTCACTAAATGGTTCAGTTTTTAAGAGAAATGTCCACGGTTTGATACTTGTGACTCAATCAACAATCTGTCATTTGATGAGGGTTCATTTCCAATTAATTTCTGATCATATAAATGCAGCTGAAGCTTTAGACAACAAACCAGAAATATGATCAACCGGACTCCCTTCAGATCCATCTTAAGGATGTTTTGTGAGAGCTTATTAAAATCAGGCATGCACACGCATGATTGGAAGTGACTTGTTTACAGCAGGGTTTAGGGTTGAGCCCCCCGGAGCGGTGTTTTCCTGCCTGCAGGGGGTCTGAGGGTCTCTGTGTCTAAAGATCCCATGTGAAGGACAGTCCTGGCTCGACTTCAAGAGGGGTGGAGGAGACCGACTCGAGGGATCGAGTTACGCACAGAGAGTTTGCGCTCTTAATGGAATCAGTGTCTTTTGTTGCTGTTGTGAAGCTTTTGTGCTCGATTAACTCTGTAAAAGTCATTTTGAAAACCCAAGCATAGGTTAACTACGACGGATTTCAAAGTTTTGCATCACATGAATGAGCAATGCACAAGAAACACATGCATTTATGATCAAATATGAAATTTCTAAATAAATAATCACCACACAGACATGGCATTTTAATATGCAGAAGAGAATGAAGTCTTTATGTGTGTTTTTTCATGTATGAAAGAGAGATAAAGAGGAGTCCATTGGCACATAATGAAGCACACAGACACACAGCGACACCTGCAGGACTATGAGGAGAAACACACAAATAATAATCGAGTCTTTGTTCAAATATTTTATATATATAACATTAAAAAGAAGTTAAGACCCGGATCTTGATGTTATATATATAAGATCCGGATCTTAACTTTATTTTAATGTTATATGCTTCAGATGATTGTAGTTTTTAAACTGAACCTCAGTTTAATGATTTATGTAGATCTCTGCTTTCTAAAGTTTGTCATTTTTACATAAGTCTCTCTGGGATTCCTTACATGCATTATTATTTTTTACTTTAAACATCTGTTTTCTACTATTTCTTTATCTGAAACATTGTTAACAGAGAATTCTAGAAAAATCTTAATATATCGGTTCATGGTGAGAGAGAGGTGGAGTATTAATGATGACTATTCATTTAAACTAGAGAGGATCTTGCCTTAAAAACAGAGAGAGAAATGAAGTGGACTCTTTATTTTTGAGCTTTCTGCTGGTTCTAGAGGGAAAATGTGACCATGGGCCACTGCGCACCAATGTACATATATACATTATACATTATATATATATATATCCATTGATGTATGGTTTGTTAGGAGGACAATATTTGGTTGAGGTACAACTTATATGAAAATTTGGAATCTGAGGGTGCAAAAAATTCAAAATATTGAGAAAATCACCTTGAAAGTTTTGAAAATAAAGTTCTTAGCAATGCAATGTATATTACTAATATTTTTTCATATATATTTATGGTAAGAAATTGACAAAATATCTTAATGGAACATGATCTTTACTTAACATCCTAATGATTTTTGGCATAAAAGAAACATTTATAATTTTGACCCATACAATGTATTTTTGGCTATTGCTACAAAATATACCCCAGAGACTTAAGACTGGTTTTGAGCTCCAGGGTCATCATTTATTTTACGCATTCTGTTTTGGTTCTTTCTTTCATTACTTTCTTAATTTAATAGTCATTTCTAATCAAACTGATATTGCATACAGAGTAAATACTCAATTTCAGATTACATTTCTTATATGTATCATCGCTGGGCTGATGATTTATTGCTTTTTGAATGCAAAATCAATGCATCAATTATTCGATAAGGGTCTAGCTTTATTGACGTCCCTCTGAGCTGCGGAACTAATGTTGAGATTCACCCGGAAGGATTAATCAGCCGGACCCGAGGAGGGGAACAACCATAGACAGTAAAAGAAATGGACACAGCGACCCCATTGGAACTCAATTGAGACAAGTGAAGCCCAGTTTTAGCGTTTTTTAGCACTTCCGTTTCTGACGCGCAGACTCAAACGAAGCTTGACGACGTCAGCAACCTGTCTGTCAGATGTAAATCTTCTAGTGGCTGTGCGTGCAAACTGCCATCGTTAATCTTGCAGAGACGGCGAGCTTGAGCGGGGAGTTCTTTGTCGTGAGTGAGCAGGAGTAAGTATTCTGATTAATTATTTTGTAAAGTATTTTAAAATGTAACGCCAGTACGCCATATTAAGTTAATTGCCTGCGAGCTTCTCCACCTGTCTGTAGGGTAATGCGACAGAGAGCCGAGTGGTTATGACGCAATCGTTAGCCTATTTTTTTACAAAAACTGTTTATACGGGGCCATAATGTAACATAGAAGGTAATGGAGCCCTTTATACATTGTCGTGTATCTTTAGAAATAAATAATGGACAAACAGAGTCTTTAAACACCTCAGATGTAAAGTTATTCGCTGTCAAAGTGACGCCAAAATGAATGGGAGTCAATGGGAATGCTAACGCAAGTGAAGTTCTGCTAAAAGATGGCAGCTCCCACCCGACTTCAACTTCCGGTCGAGTTCCTTGCCCCTTGGGAACAACACTCATAACAAACATTTGAATGAATTAAACAAGGTTCGCGGAGAAATGTGGAGATATATTGAAAATAAGGGCTAAACAGCACGACTGTGGACATCTGGCAGCGACAAAGTGTTAGAGAAAAAGAATAGCATGCATATGATAACGCGTTGCAGCAGTTGCATCTGTGTTTTAAATGTTTCCGTGGCTGATATTACATTTAACATCATAGACATAACGATTTAACATCGCTGTGGATGTATGCATGACGCATGCACAACTTGCAAGTAGATCTTGCAGCAAACCGCTACATAATTTCCCATTAGTAAGTGAATCTTTATCAGTCTACTCTATAACGTTACTGTATGCACGAGCTTCGTGTTTCCATGCATCTGATTTCAAAACCGATAGCAAAACACAGATTATAAATCCGCTACAATAGTCCTAAAACAACTGTTAAATGTCTAAATAATTAATTGGAGTATCAACAATGTCTGCTTTGTGTGCAAAACACCTGCTCCAGAACTTCAGGTGCATGGTGCACAGGGTTTCAATTCGGATCCCGTCACGTGCACTGTTTATCTTTAAACGTAACCATGTTATATCCCAAGCTCCTAAAGTGGGTCTTTTCTGCTGGAGTGTATGCGGCATCACTTCCGCCTCTGGGCAGGAAGCCATCCATCATCAGCAGAGGCCCACGGAGAGGAAGTCAGTCGCCCGAGTGCAGATCCACAGGTTTGTATTCGTCCTGCGTTTGGGGATCCGCGCCTTGGTGCTTTCTCTCAAATTCAGCCCTCTTCTGATTCTGTATCCCCTGACTTATCTATCACAACGTTGGGCATCCCATTGGTTGGATGCCCTCCTCTGGGTCACGGAAACCTCTGGTCCTACTTTTATCAAGCTCGGCCAGTGGGCCAGCACTAGACGGGACATCTTCTCCCGGGACTTCTGCGATCGCTTCTCAAGGCTTCATGTGCGGGTGAAGCCGCATCCCTGGTCCCACACCAAGCTCTGTCTGAGGAGGGCGTTTGGAGACGGATGGAGGCAGATGTTTGTGTTTGACGGGAAGGAGCCTGTGGGCTCGGGATGTGTTGCACAGGTGTACCGCGCCAAAGCCAAGGTGAAGAGCGTTGAAGACCCGGGCTTCCAGAAGCTGGTGGAGGAACTGGAGAAGAACGATCTCCTGGAGGCCTGGGAGATCCCTGGTCTGGGAGGAGCTCTGAGCGACTTCTGGGAGACGGATGAGGAAGAGACGAGGGATGTCCGAGAGAGACCTGGTCCAGACCCACAGCTGGAGGAAGAGCGTCTGATTCCTGTAGCAATTAAGGTTAAGATCCTATTTACTCTCTACTTGCTTTTAAATCCATCCCTTTCTAACCAGAATTTTTTAAAATGATCCAATCATGTTTATTTCTTATCATTTTCTGTAATAAAATAAAAACATTGAGCATGCATTTCATTTTGTATTCATTTAGCAGCAAAGTACTCAATTACATCATATATTTTCATGTGAAATAAAGTTAGCATATTTTATCTTAGTGTAAACTAAATACTATATAGCTAATACTGTATAACTAAGTCCAGATCAAACCAAATTAAACTAGTCAAATGATGCAAGATGCAATTTTAGGGCTTGAACTCTAGGAGTTAGGTTTGTTCAGCTGGGTAACTGGTTTGGGATGTAAAAAATAAATGCTATAATGTTTCAAAAACCATCTTTCTCTGATAGTTTCTCTGTTGTTAGGTGTTTTATTATCATCAGTATTCTCTGGAATCTTTTTCCTTGAACCAGGTTCTTCATCCAGGAATCAGGCAGCAGGTGCAGATCGATCTGATCCTGATGAAAGCGGGAAGTTTAATCCTCAACTGTTTGCCCGGCATCAAGTGGCTCAGCTTGCCCGAGATCGTAGATGAGTTTGAGAAGCTCATGACCAGACAGGTACTGTCACTTTTAGGAATAACCTTCCTTCATGCAGGGTCATTTTATAGTCAACTAAAACCATAAAAAAGCTCTTTGCTACCGATTAATATCACTGTGTTTTAATATGTCTTTGATGAAGATCGATCTTCGGTTTGAAGCGCAGAACATCGAAAAGTTCCAGAAGAACTTCAAAGATCTGCAGTATGTGAAGTTTCCGACGCCCCTCAGACCGTTTGTCACAAGGACTGTGTTGGTGGAAACATATGAGGTCAAAACGACTGTTCTTGATCATTTTAATATCGTGTATCTGTCTTCGTTCCACTGAGAAGAACTAACGCTTTGATTTACACTCTTGTAGAAAAGTGAACCCATCTCGAAGTACCTGAGCCCCGACGTGCCAGAAGGAATCAAGCAGAGAATCGCACGGATGGGTGTCGACCTTCTTCTGAAAATGGTTCGTTAGTACAGGAATCATTCACCTAGGATGAAATTTGGATGAAAATGTACTCAAATTCATGCCACCCAAGATGTAGAGGAGTTTGTTTCTTCCTCAGATTTGGAGAAATGTAGCATTACATCACTTGCTCACCAATGGAAGTGAATGGGTGCCGTCAGAATGAGAGTCCAAACAGCTGATAAAAACATCCCACCCCACTCAAGTCCATCATTTAATATCCTTTGAAGTGAAAAACTGTTTGTAAGAACAAAATCCATCAAGATGTTTTTAACTTTAGTTGATTCTGGCCAAAATATTTTGATAACACTTCCTCCAGTGAAAACATCCATCCCTTGTTATCTTCTCTCATCAAAATTCACTTGCATATCTGTTAATTAAATTTGTACATTGTGCTTTAATCTGTGCATTCTTCTCTCCTGGTTCAGATGAGATGACTTTTTAACTGGAGTAACTGATATTATGGATTGTTTACACACATATTTTAGCACTAACATTGGTTAGAAGTAAAAAAAAAAAAAAAAAAAAAACACGTTAATGAAGGACCTGTTTCTTACAAACACACAGCTTTTTGCTTCACAAGATGTTAACTGATGGACTGGAGTGCTGTGGATTACTGTGATGTTTTTATCAACTGTTTGGACTCTCATTCTGACTGCACCCATTCACTTCCATTGGTGAGCAAGTGATGTAATGCTACATTTCTCCAAATCTGATGAAGAAACAAACTCCTCTACATCTTGGATGACCTGAGGGTGAGAACATTTCCAGCAGATGTAAAATTTTGTGTAGACTACTCCTTTTAAACAATCAATAGTAAGATTAATTGTATGTGTTTCATGCGTTTTCTCTGGCAGGTGTTTGTGGATAATTTCGTCCACGGTGACCTCCATCCCGGGAACATCCTGGTGCAGGGTGGGCGAGGAGAGGGCCCCCAGGACCGGGCGACTCTGACGGACATGTGTGACACTGTGGTGGTCAGCATGAGGCCGAGTCCTCCGCCTCTTCAGCTGGTGCTGCTGGACGCAGGGATCGTGGCGCAACTCAGCGAGGCGGACCAGCGCAACTTTAGAGCCGTGTTTACCGCTGTCGTTCTCAGACAGGTAAAAACATACTCGATGGGGATTCTATTCACATTACTGAATGCAAATTTGAAGTGAATAGAAATGTTCGAGACTCAAAAATCCACATCATTAGTATTATTTACATTCAGGCCATCCGAGATCTAGATGAGTTTGTTTCTTCATCAAATTTGCAAAAATGTAGCATTGCATCACTTGCTCACCAATGGATGTGAATGGGTGCCGTCAGAATGAGAGTCCAAACATGTGCTTGTGTTGCCAGGGTGAGCGAGTTGCAGAGCTAATCCTTCATCACGCCCGCGCCAATGAGTGCCAGGATGTGACGCGTTTCAAGAAGGAAATGGCTGAGCTAGTGGATCATGCACTCAGTGACACACTGTCTCTGGGAAAGGTACGAGTTTAACTAGTTAAAAACCTATATACCACCAGTCAAGTTTGAACTAACTGAGATTTTAGTTTTTGAAAGATGTCTCTTCTGCTCAACCAATGATGCATTTATTTGTTTAAGAATACAATAAAACTAGTAATATTGCTAAATGTTATTAGAATTAAAAAATAAATATTTTATATTGTAAAATGGGATTCATTTCTGTGATGCGCAAGCTGTATTTTCAGCATCATTACTCCAGTCTTCAGAAATCATTCTGAAATGCTGCTCAAGAAACATTTCTTAATGTTAAAAACAGTTGCTTTGTATTTTTGTGGAAACGATGATACGCTACCATTGAAACATTTGAGATATGTACGTTTGGAGAAGATAAATAAGGAAATTAATACTTTTATTAATCAAGAATGTGTTAAATTGATCAAAAGTGACTGTTAAGACATGTAGAATGTTACTAAAGATTTCTATTTCAGGGAAATGCTGTTCATTGAATCTTATGGTTTCCATAAACAAATATCAAACTGCATGAACTGTTCATGTTGGTTTACACGACTTGTGGTGCTTTATAGATTCAGGTGTCTGAGCTGTTGTCTCGAGTCTTTGGTTTACTGATTCATCACAAGGTGAGAGCAGCTGGTCTTAGCACAAGTTTAGCACATCAGAAAATGTCTGTGAAATAATGCTAATTGGCTTAATGCCTTAACATCTACCTCTCAATAACTCAAAAAGCAGCTTTTAAATGTATAAACGGGAAGTAGTACTAAAAAGCTAAGCATTTCTGTTTTAATGTGAATATTTGACTTGTTTTTTCTGCGTTTTAAAGTTATACTTGAATTTAGGAGTAACACAACTGAAATAAAATAATGCATAAACATGAACTGTGCATGCACAATAAATACTAACATATGAAGCAGACATTTCTGCATTAAACATCTGGCATGCACAAATAGTTAATGTGACATATTGTGACGTAGTGATTTTACACTGTATTGTGATGCTGTTGTGTGTTTCAGTCAGAGATGTTTTGCTCCTCGTGTTTCAGGTGAAGTTGGAGAGTAATTTTGCTTCTATGGTGTTTGCCATCATGGTCCTGGAGGGTTTGGGTAGATCCCTGGATCCCAACCTGGACATCCTGGAGATCGCCAAACCCCTCCTACTGAGAAACCTGCTCTGATACGCTCTTCAGTGACTTCACTGTCAGCATTTACCTCACTGGTCCAGCCTGCTGCTTTAATAAAGAGTGCTGATCAGGGAACGTACCATCACTCTGGGATCAATTTACATGTGCATGGGTATATAGGGAAAGTTAAAGGTGTTTCTGGGTTAATAACATATCGTGTGATATTGGGATTGGATTATACACATGGGACCAGATTCAGTCTTTTTGTGTCTTATTATGTACGATACATCAACTAAAGACACTGTTCACTTTGAGCGTGTTTATCCATTTTACCAAGTGCATAAACCCAAGGCTGCTTTTAAAATCTCTGAAAAGATACATATATTGTCATTAGAGTTAGTGGTTACAATCCATTAAACATTTATAAGGGAACCAAGCAAGACTTTAACCAGACTTTGTTTGTCTATGTTTAAATTAGTACTGTCAAACGATTAACCATGATTAATCGCATCCAAAATAAAAGTTTTTGTTTGCATAATAATGTGTGTGTTCTGTGTCTATTTATTATGTATATATAAATACACACAAATATACTGTATATTTAAAAAATATTTACATATCTGTATTTATATTAGAATTTATATTATAAATATATTTAATATATAAACATAAAATTTTCCTTAAATATATACATTCATGTTTGTATATATATATATATATATATGTATATATATATATATATATACAAGGGCGGTTCTACCGGGGTGGCATAGGGTGGCAAATGCCACCCTAAAAGAAAGCCTTGCCACCCCTGTGGCCACCCCAATTGGCAGCAACGAATTAAAGGTTATGGCCAATTTGAAAATTTACAAGCGCGAATCTTTTGTGATTCGTGATCCCGCTCCGAACTCCTGAACTGATTCAAATGATTTGCGATCCCCAAACTGACTCACATGATTCGCGAATCCGCTTTGAACTCCCGAACTGACTCAAATGATTCGCGAACGCGCTACGAACTCCTGAACTGATTCAAATGATTCGCGATCCCGGTCCGAACTCCCGAACTGACTCAAATGATCCGCGAAGCCGCTCCGAACTCTCGAATTGATTCAAATGATCCGCGAAGCCGCTCCGAACTCCCGAACTGATTCAAATGATTTGCGATCCCCAAACTGACTCAAATGATCCGCGAAGCCGCTCCGAACTCTCGAATTGATTAAAATGATTTGCGAAGCCGCTCCGAACTCCCGAACTGATTCAAACGATTTGCGATCCCCAAACTGACTCAAATGATTCGCGAACCCGCTCCGAACTCCCAAACTGACTCAAATGATTCGCGATCCCCATAACTGACTCAAATGATTCGCGATCTCGCTCCGAACTCCCAAACTGACTCAAATGATTCGCGATCCCCATACCTGACTCAAATGATTCGCGATCCCGCTACGAACTCCCAAACTGACTCAAATGATTCGCGATCCCCATACCTGACTCAAATGATTCGCGATCCCGCTACGAACTCCCAAACTGACTCAAATGATTCGCGATCCCGCTCCGAACTCCCAAACTGACTCAAATGATTCGCGATCCCCATAACTGACTCAAATGATTCGCGAACCCGCTCCGAACTCCCAAACTGACTCAAATGATTCGCGATCCCCATAACTGACTCAAATGATTCGCGAACCCGCTCCGAACTCCCGAACTGACTCAATCTGCCTAGGGCACCAACTCCCAGAGGGGGCACCATCCCAGTTGCTCAAAAAAAAAAAAAAAAACTTCCGCCATTCTCCCATCCACGGCGCGCTCGCAACCGCTTGCACACCTCATGTTTGCGGCTGAATGTTCATAATTGATGGATGAATCCAATCCAGCTTAGAGAAAAGAGAATTGAATGTTTGATATTTATTAAAATAATCTGTAAATCATATGTAAATTATGCTACTCTTTCACATGGGTTCAAACGCAAATTTGAGGAGAAAGACTTGCAGTCATAAAACAATTGTAATGTTTTCATCTAGGTGTCAGCTACAATGCACACCTTATATATTTTTAATATATATTAAAATAAAGTATAAATCATTTAGATAAAAATGAGGCCCGTTTATCACTTTCAGGCACATTCCTGTGAAAGTTTTTTTTTAGGTTCCCTTACGAATAACACCACTAATCATCGTTCTTGTAGCCATGGCAACTGCAAATTAACCATGGTTTTGTTACTTCAAATAATAATTTACAAAGTATTATTATACTGTTTTTTTGTTTGTTTGTTTGTTTGTTTTTTGCTATAAAAACAGACCTAGGCCATCAATAGCCTTTAAAATGACTTAAAATGCATTATATAAAAAATAATAATTCAATAATGATTGGTTAATAATAACACTGTTAATACATAATGTAGGCAAATACAAAATAAACAATTTATGTACATGTTATTACAAATGCCATGTGATTGCTGCTGTTACACTTACAGGACGATCAAATCCTTGTTTAGGCTACTGACCAAACAATTAATTCAAATATTCACTAAATCTTTCATTTTTGGACCCTTTTTGCTCTAGATGACATAGGCTTTATAATTTCTTCAACAAAAAACGTGCATATCACAACCCTTACAAAAATAAACCATGGTTTTATCATAGTAAAACTGCTTAATTTCCTTTTGCATGGTTTCTGAATGCTTGAGACTATAAAATAAATTAGAGTCATAAAAAAGTTCTAGCCACAGGTAAATGACGAGAGCTACAATTGTGATTTGTAAATAATACAATTTATTCAGTAAGTTTTTTATTTGATTAAAGTTCTATTTTCACCCCTAAAATAGGTGATTTTTCCATCATCATATTTGAGGAAGGGGGCACAACAATACATTCCTCCTTAGGGCACACATTTGGCCAGCAGCGGCCCTGAAGGTGTTGTTATACATGTCTCTGGGAATGTGTGCTCTACTACACACACACACACACACACACACACACACACACTGAAGCATGCGTGGTGTTTTCAGCTCTTCACTATATTGACGCATGATGTATGCTACACATGTGCACAGCGCTATGAGAGGATTTCACCATTTCATTTGATAAAACTATTGTCATTCGTTCGTATCGTATACACAGACTGACAGTAACAGCCATGTCTTTATAACCACCTGTCAAAATAACATTTCGGAATAACTTGAAGAAATTCAAACAGAAATATAGTACTATTGCACAGTAGAGTATGCTATACTTCTAGTAGGCCTAATAGCTAATAATAATAGTTAATTAAAAAACACAGAAACTCTGGTTACAACCCACCAAAATAAAAGTTTGGTCTAACTCAAAGAAATTATGTTAGAAATTGCTTAGTAAAATATACTTAAAAAAAGATATACTAAAACAATATTTTAAAGGAATATCACACAAGTTTTCATAGATAGTTTTAATTTAAACTTGCCAAAACAATAACACCATGTTTTTCAAAAAACTATTTCTAAAAGTACATTTGTATTTGTGCCTATAATGCTTATTTATTTATTATTATTGCCAGCTAATAAAACCTATGCTTCAGGGACCATATTCATATTACATCTAAGGTTAAATATAGCTCTTAACTGGTTGAGTTAGATGCCCCCTTCTCGCCACCCCATCAATATTTTTCTAGATTCGCCCCGTACATATATATATATATATATATATATATATATATATAATATAATATAATATACACAGAACACACATTTAATGTAAACAAAACATTTTGTGACAATTCGGTCTCTCGTGACAAACCGGAAGAGGTATTATTGGAACTTTGTCCCTTTAAGGGTTTGTGCCCCAGGGTCATTAAATATGTATCTAACAATCCATGTCTTTATTTGACACTCATATGCTATAATTTCTTGACCGGATCATGATGAGATGTGCTTCTGATGTGTCTCTCATCTTCTCCAGATGATCTTTTTCTCGTCCATGTGTTAAGACTGTGCTTTTCAATCTCTGCAGATGATTTAATCAGAAATGGCTTGAAATGATTCTGTTGTGTATTTTGCCACCTTTGTCTGAATTAAACTAACAACCTATAGTTTGAGAGAGACTTTTGCATCAAATTATTACTTGTTTTTTATGTTCATAATGTGCATGAAGATTTATTCTTCACCATTAGTAATTCTAATAAAGTAACGACCAGAATTAGTCATTATATCTACTATATAGTGACTGTAAATAAATAATGGACTTTATAACGGTATTTTTATTTTATCATGTAAGCTTTTACCACTGTAAATCATTTCTGTGCTGGAGAGAGTCGAAGAGAGTTTACGTGATGACGAACGTCGCGGTGTTGCCATAGCGACAGAAGCGTCCGCCGGAAGTGAGGAGGAACGGAGCGCGATGGCGGACGAGGCGATGAAAACGGTGAGAAATTATCTTTTTTTCATCAAAACACAACAACTCCTGATATTTACTCGTCTTCGTGATGGTTTATGATAGTCTGGAGCCGCCGTTCTACTTTATTTGTGTTATTTAGTTGCTCGTCAGATTAAATATACGTTATCTGCAAAGAGTAAACAAACCGACAGATTTACGTTTTAAAAAACACACGTAACGTTAACCGTTATATTTTATTCATATTTCGTTTAATCTTGAACAGCAAAGACTGTCAAAAAAGATTTCAAATGAGTGTTACATAAAGAAAATCAAGTTTATATTAGGACCATTAAGATTTCATATATATATATGTAACGTTATTCATGACCGTTAACCACATATTACGTCAGTCACAAATATTGTCATCACTGTAATAAAAGTAAATTGATGTAATAGAAATTATTTATAAATCATGGTAGCAAAAAATTTGTCAAAACATATATTAATTCATAATTAGCTTCTTATAATAATTTCTTTTCATAATTAGTTTCTTATGATTCTTTTTGTAAAATATTAAATATTAAAATGCATAATATTAGTCAGCAGTCAGCATTTATTTATCAAATGCACAACAGTGAGGTTATCTCTGCTCCTAAATAAATAAATACTAAATTAAATAAACAACGAGAATCCATGTAAAATTATAAATTACAGAGAGAACTATATATGAATATGGAAATATCAATATAAAACTGGGTTAATGTTCATTATAGCACACTGAATTTGATTACTATATTACATTTGTTCTTTGTGTAGGATGTGCAGCTGCCTGTGGCCACAGACCTGAAGAAACCTCGTCCAAAGAAAGGTCAGAATCTCTGGAGTATATATATATATATATATATATATATGTATATATATATATATATGTGTATATATATATATATATATATATATATATATATATATATATATATATATATATATATACTCCACTATATATATATATATTAATAATATAAATTATTGAAAAATTCAGTTTTGATTTCTGAAGTACTGCAAAACCACGTTGCTTTATCTGCTCATCCTGTGGGTGGCGCTGTTTGCCTTTGTTTTCCCCTTCGGCCCAGTTTTTCAGTGAAGAGGATTAGGGCTCAGAGCGAAAAGTCTTTCCAGGAATAGAACGGATTGAGATCAGATTTTACCAGGGGGCTTGTAAGCAAGAGGAGAAGGATGTTTGGCTCCTTTTGTTCTGGGGCCCGCTGGATTCGGGACGAGTCTTGTGCGGCCCCCCACTGCGAGAAGAGTCCGCTGCGGCTCACAGCAAGCCTGTCTGCCCTCTATATCCAAAATAGAAGCAGATTTTTCAATGCTGCCTTTGATATTTGCATTTTCATGATTAGAGCAGTTAATGTCCTACACAAGATGAAACAGCCGGAATAAGCCTCATCTCATTATTCTCTGGCCTAAAAAAGTTTCTGAACAGTTGAGTCAACGTTAAAATGTTTTAATGTCCTTCCGATACATATGAAATATCAAAACAAGTGTCTTTTATTGTAAAGAATGTTGTACAATAAAACTTCCCAAGCAAAACATTTTTTGAACATTATTACATCCCGCAGCATTTGCCGTGACATTCAGACATGTTTTAAGTGTCTAGGCTCTTTTGTGCATTGTTGCATACATACAGTATATACATTCATCTCTGTCTGCAGCTCCTGAGCTTCCGATCCTGGAGAGGAGAAACTGGCTTATACATCTGCATTATATCCGCAAAGATTATGAGACCTGCAAGGTAAAGCCAGAAGACCTACAGAGAGCGTTTAATTGCTGTAGAATACTCTTAATAATGTTTAAGATTTATGTTCCTTCTGTTTTCAGGCCATTATTAAAGAACAGCTGCATGAAACTCAAGGCATGTGTGAATATGCTGTGTATGTGCAAGGTCAGTGTAAAGTACACAGTAAAAAAAAAAATATATATATATATATAACACCCCCCACCTTTCCCCCAGTTTGCTTCCTTATTATCCAAAAAAAGCACCAAAAAATTATTCTTTAAAAAAAAAAACTAAAATAGTTTGTCAATGATACTCAACACTACATATGTTTCCATTCAAAGATGCAAATTTAACTTGTGTGCAAAACTGGAATATCGCATAAAACATTTGCGAATAAAGCATTATATTTATTAATTTTCATATCGAATAAAGAACTTGCTCTTCAGAGAGAGCAGATGTAACACAATAAATGCTGTCATTGCTTTTAGAGGTGCGTACCTGCTGTTTAAGAATGCAGTCATGTAGGACAGTAATTTTACAGAAATACTTTGATGACAGACTTTCCCCAGGCATTTCAGAACGACCAAAACAACATATAGATGCTGTGAACGAAATCGTTCCACTAGTTAGTCAAGTTATCTCGTCACATGACTTTTTCAATGCGTATGATGGAATTTATTCAATAAATGTGTTTCCATCATAGTTTAGCACATTTTTTCTTATTGGATAAAAAGTTTATCCAACTCAGTTTTGCGCATACATTTTTAATGCACATTTTTAGAACTTTTGTGCATCTTGATGTTTCCATCCAGCATTTTTTTTTTCTTTTCATGTGATCATCCAGAATGCACATGGAAATAGGTGGATGGAAACATATCTACTGTTTCACACACATCTGTAGATTTAAAGAGTGGTATGTGGTACTCAGCAGTGAGCAGTACACTACTGCTTTTTTCCAAACACAGTCGATGTGTCTCAGTTTATCTGGTGAATACCTGCTCTGTGTGTGTGTGTGTGTGTGTGTGTGCAGCTCTGATCATGCGGTTAGAGGGGAAGATCCAGCAGTCTCTGGAGTTGTTCCAGAGTTGTGCCATCCTCAACCCCAAAAGCTCAGACAACCTCAAGCAAGTGGCACGATCCCTGTAAGCTGTAGCCCATACACACACAACCATTGTTTAAAATCACTAAAACACCTCTCTCTGTATTTATGTGGTGTGTCTGTTTGACCTGGTCTGGATCTGTGTAAACTGAATAGAAAATGAAGATATGTGTTATTTTATGAACTGTTTGTTCTGTGTTTAGTTTCCTGTTAGGGAAGCACAAAGCAGCTATCGAGGTTTATAATGAAGCAGCACGTCTCAATCAGAAAGACTGGGTAAGTACACTTCTGTCCTGAGTGCTGTCTGATGAGTGTGTATTTTAAAAGGTTAGTTCACCCAAAAATGAATCAACTCCAATTATTTACGCACTCTTATGTTGTTCCAGACCTGTATGTGCAAATGTCTTCACACCGCTCTTTTACATACATTTTTTGTGATGAGATTAATCGCATCCGAAATAAAAGTTTTTGTTTATGTAATAAACAATATTACATATATAAATACACACACATGCATGTAGGTATATGTTTTGTTTAATATTAATAATATTATTTGATATTAATAATATTTATGTATAATGTACATATATACATATAAATACATGTAAATATTTTTAAAAAATATATATATACTGTATATGTGTGTGTTTATATACAGGTATACAGAATACATTTTTCACAGTACACACACATATATTACATAAACAAAAACTTTTATTTTGGATGCCATTAATCGCAATGACATCACTAGTTTTTTTTTTTTTTTTTTACATATTTATTTATTGGTTAAGTTAGTGTTTATATTTATTTATTTAAATAGTAGGGGTTAGGGTTTATAGTTTATATTTTGTTCATTTATTTATATTTGTCAAGTAAGCAGTTATTGTATTTTTTTTTTTTAATGTACTTATTTAGTTATTTATTATTAGTTATTCTATTCGATTACTCTTTATTTTATTTATTTAATATTATATGAGTTGTGTTTATGAATATGTGTTTTTATTGTATTGATTTATTGTTTTTTTTAATTTTATTTGTTTAATTATTCTCATTTATTCATAGTTAAATTTTGCGTTAGAGCCTATATTTCATATTTTTGTCTATTTAGTATTTATTTATTTAAATTGTTAGGTTAGGAGTTAGGGTTTATATATTTTTGTGTGTATTTTATTTAGTTGTTTTGATTTACTATTTTTATTATATGTATTTAAATATAAACAGCCGATTTCCATTCACTTTTATTATACAGAGAAAAAAAAAGCATTTTCTTTGGATTGCAGGGTTTTAATTCCACAGATCTGGTGTGATCTGGATTTGTGTGTGTGTGTGTGTGTGTGTGTGTGTGTGTACTTTAGTTTGACAATAAACAAATGAGATGCCTGTGAAATACTACATAAAAGTGTGATTGTTTTGACCTGCAGGAAATCAGCCATAATCTGGGCGTTTGCTACATCTACACCAAAGACTTCAGGAGTGTAAGTGCAGCTAGTTGTGTTTTTTTCAATATCTGCCATGTTACTGCAGTATATACGTTTTTTAACACACTTCCTTCTCTTTTATTGGCTGTATGAAAGAATCCAGATTTGGCAGAGGATAGTCTTCATCTATGTGAGAGAATCTTGTTTCACATGTCCTCATCTGATGTTGTGCTAAACATGTTCTCCCTCTGTCTTCAGGCCGAAGAACAGTTAAACTTGGCATTGCAGCTGAATAAACACGATCTGACCTACATGATGCTGGGAAAGATCCACTTACTGCAGGGCGACACAGAGAAAGCCACTGACGTCTACAAGAGCGCCGTGGAGTACGTCTCAATACACAACCTCACTTTTAAGCACACATTTATTCAACAGGGTACTTTACATTCATCAAGAGCATCCAGAGACAGTAAAGTTTGGCGAACCTTCATTTGTTTTCGCTCTAAAGTGTGTTTTATGTTTAATACACACACTTTATGCTTTTTTATCTTCTTAAAATCGCTTTATTGCGAGTCATGTGAGCGTTCGATCTGAAGCTGCTGGGACCTCCAGACATGTTTTATCATGTTTTGTCACCAGTCACATTTGACTAAAAGAGTCAACACACTTTCTCTTGAAGTGTCTGAAGTCTTGTGTTTGTGGTGACTTACCCAGAATGCATTTCATCAGTTTTTTATTTTCGGTCATGTTTCGCACAACGTGAGTAAAGATGTACGAGACAGTTTTGTTGCCAGAGAGCAACTTCAGACGCCTGGAGATGCTCTCAGCGTGTCGCTCTGCCACGGCGCAGATAAGACGCCCAAGGCAGCAAAGCATGCTGGGATCAGTGAGGCGCTCATAGCTGTAATTAATCTCATTTACTGTCTCACTGTGACCGCGCGAACCTCTCTCTTTTTTCTTTTTCTCTCTTTCTACCTTGTGTGTTTTTTCTTTTCTCTTTGTCTTTTAAAGGCTCTCAGAAAAGCCCCTGAGGACTTGCTGAAGGAGTCTGTTTTCCTCCTTAAAGGGACAGTTCACCCAAAAACTGTCATTATTTACTCACCCTCGTGTTGTTTCAAACCCAGAACACTTCCTTTCTTCAGTGCGAAAGAAAAGTAGGCTGAATCTTCTCGCTGCTCTTGTGCATACAACGAGTACTGCTGTCAAAAAGCGCCAAAAAAGATGCAAAAGCAGAAATAAATCTATCATAACAGTAGTCAAGATAACTTGAGCAGTCAAATCATAGCTTCTGTGTGGAATGGACAAAAATTGAAGTAGGTTATTTCTGGGTAGTTGATGACAAATTATTTGAATTATTTATTTAGTTATTTGTTTATTTTTATGAATTAATTACATTTTGAATTGACCTTTTAGTCCACTCTGCTAAGTTAATTAATAAATTGATTATATTTATTTTTAAATTAGCTCATGAATGAATGTATTTTATTCAAAAGTGATTTATGAATCAAATTTATTTGTAAATTAACTATAAATTCAGAACAATAAATGCAATGTATACTTATTATAATAATTACAAAAACAGTACTTTCTTATTATTCAATATTGAATCTTTACAATTATTAGTATATATAAAATATATATAAAATAGTTCACATGTATTATTAATTTAAATATACATAATATCATATATATTTATAATGTAATATATATATATATATATATATATATATATATATATAAAATCTGTAAATTTTGTCCAAATAGATTACAGTTTGATGATATTTTGTCACTATATAACAATTATTATTCAAATAAATTGTCAAAATATGTGTGAATTATCTATAAATAGTTTATAGTTTCATGTTTATGACAATATATATTTAAATAATAATAACTATTATTATAATTATTATTTTCATCGTGATTGTTGTTGGTTTTTTTTACATTATGGTAACAAGAGTTTGGTGAAAATAATAAGAACGCTTAATCCTATTAGTCAGAATATTGTCCAAATCCTAAAGCAATCAATAAAGCTCTTCTCTGTCTAAAAGCAAAATTTCTTAGGTCCTTATGTTTTATAATACTTTATTTCCCGGAGCTTTTTTTTTGAGTTTTTTTGGGGTCAGCTACTTCTGTAAAAACACCTTTTTTTTTTTAAGTTCAACAACTGAAAGTGCAAAAGGAATCACTAATCTGCTTTTCTCAGCGTGAATCCAACGATTTGATGACTCTTGATTACTGTTGTTGACTTTCCTCTCTTGCCGGAGAGCAGAAATGGAGATGACTCTGAAAAACTCTCCTCCCCTTGTCCACACACACACACACACACACACTCAGACATCAGAGACCCGCGGGGAGCTCTAAGCCGGAGTGTGTGTGTGTGTGTTTGAGACCTCCTCATTATCGCAGCCCTCCCACCGAGCTGATGAATTAGTAACGTGCAGCAGTGGGACGCGCCGTAATGAGAGGAGCTTTCCGAGCTCCCACTTTTCCACCCGCTTCACCTCGCGATAGCGGGAAGATGTGCCTCACAGTACTGAATTAATAACATGAGCCGCTCAAACACACACGTGATGGAGGAGCTTTCGCTGCTTTCATCATTCTCATGTCTCCTGCCACACTCTCAATCTGAATCAATAATCGTGCATTCAACTCCCCCTCAAATCAGCTCATAGTAAGATGGGATCTAAGAGACCTAAAGCCCCTAAAATCTGATTGGTCGATTGAAGTGTGATACTTTGAATGCAAATCCAACAATCAACATTGTGTCATCCTTCAAATCCGATGTTTGGGAATGTTTGTAATGCCAGCTGGAGCCAAATGTGCTTCCTCGTCAGGAGAGTAATGTCAGATTGTCTTAAAAACACTTCACATAAAGTTCATCCTTTTGATTTTGGGTTAAAATATTCCCTGTTATGTCTATCTGTGTCCTTCTCAGATTCTCTCCAGAGAACACGGAGCTGTTGACTACACTGGGACTGCTGTACATGCAGGTGTTCATCACAACATCCATCTAGACTCGGATACATACAGTTTTAGGATGCAGAACGCAGATGCAGGTGTTTTAGCAGTGTGTTTGTTTACTTCTGTCTTGTGTTGTCTTCTCATTAGCTTGGGAAATACCAGAAAGCTTTTGAGCACCTCGGAAACGCTTTGACATACGACCCCAATAACTTCAAGGTGGGATAGTTTCAAGGAGTTTTGTTCTTTCGAACTTTTACTAACTGTCTCTGAAGTGTCATTAACTGTGAGTGTGTGTGTGTGTGTGTGTGTTCAGGCCATCCTCGCGGCCGGCAGTATGATGCAGACTCATGGAGATTATGACGTGGCCATGAATAAGTACCGTGTGGCGGCGTACTCCGTCCCTGAGAGCCCACCGCTCTGGAATAACATCGGGATGTGCTTCTTTGGCAAAAAGAAATACGTGGCTGTGAGTTAGAGACTGTCACCAGCACATTTCGTGCTTTTCTTTGACCTGTTTTACCTTTCTTCCCCGCTGTCTCTCTCCTGCAGGCCATCAGCTGTCTGAAGAGGGCAAACTATCTATCTCCATTTGATTGGAAGATCCTGTATAATCTGGGTTTGGTTCATCTCACCATGCAGCAGTACGCATCAGCTTTCCACTTTCTGAGCGCCGCCATCAACCTGCGGCCGCGCATGAGCGAACTCTACATGCTACTGGCCGGTAAATATATCAAAAACTACTGCTGAAGGAGTCTGACATAGTTTTATAAACATGCAACGTGCTGCTTTTCTTTTTATTACATAAAAAAAAAAATTAAAAGTGTAACTTAACGTAAAAAAAAATACATTTAAAAAATATAAACAATAAAAAAAAAACTTACTGAAAAAAGACAGTAATAAAGTAATAAGATAGTATGTGTTAATTTAGCTTTTTATTTAATACAAATTATTATATTTATAAATGTTTTTTCAACATTTACTAAAAAAGGTCATATTTTTAAATAGAATAGTAGCTTTTTAACTAATTAAATTATTAATGTGTAACTTTACATAAAAAATAATAATGTAAATAATATTTTTATAATTTGATTTTTATATAAATAATAATGTATTGTGATATTTAAATTTATTTTAAAATTAAAAACATAAAAAAAAGTGTATTAAGGCAATAAAAATATATTATATTAATAATATATTGTACACAAAAATATACACATTTAAATCATCCATGTATGAGCATGTTTCCATCATTAATTTGTTTTATTTAATTTATATAAAAAAATTATTTGTTACTTCTAAAAAATAAAAATGCCTTATGCTATTAAATATATTTTAAAATTAATATTAAAAATAAATAAGGTGTTACTTTACATTAAAAATAATAATCTGATAACAACTGCTGCTGTTTGAAATAGATTTTTTAAAGGTAAAATGATGTATTTTTGCTGTTTACTTTATTTACTTAATTCTTTACATTAAAAATGAATGCAATTATGCACTTTAATTTTATATATATATATATATATATATATATATATATTTATATATTTATTTTTTATTTTTGTAAAAGAACAGTTCCTTTAAAGAACCGTGTAAATGTGAGAATCAGTATCTGTCCAGATGAACTGAATTAGATTATTTCTGCTGTGACCCTCCTCAGTTGCTCTGACCAATCTGGACGACGCAGATAACGCCCGCAGGTCTTACGAGCAGGCGGTCCAGCTGGATGAGTATGTACTTCACACACTGATCTGTGCTGGTAGATCTGTAACACACAGGACTAGTTGAGTTAAAGTGAGTGTATTCTGTCTGGCAGATCGAACCTGCTGGTGAACCTGAACTTTGCGGTGTTCCTGTATAATCAGGGCGATAAGAAGGCCGCCCTGCTGCAGTTTCAAGAGATGGAGGGAAAAGTCAACTCTCAGGTTGACAGTAACATTAACACTGAGTTTGACCCAGAGGTACTGAACCCTAGTCTTATTCTGACCTAAATCTGTCTATCAAGACCAACACCTAGTGTTACAAAACAATCCTTCTGCTCATTTGTTTAATACAGTGACAGATAAAATTGAAACAACTTTTATTTATTATTATTATTATTATTAAAAACAGTATAGCCATGATGTGAGAAAACGGGAATTTTACTACTAAATGCAAAATGAAAACTTTTAAATTAAATTTTGATTTAACAGTTTTTGTTATTTTGATAAGATTATTAAATATATAATGCCCACAAACTATATTGAATCTAACAATTTAAAATCAAAATCAATATAATAAATACCATTATATTTGAGTTCTTTACCATTTAAAAATATATATAAATCTCTGCATTTATAATAATCATTTATAGTTTTGCTTAATGTAAATGTAAATATATATATATATACACACACAGAAAAAAATATAAAATTATTATAATTATGAAAAATTTAACGCAACACTTTTTTTTGCCCACATTATTATTATTTTTATTAATTAATTCATCTGTTCTTCTTCATTATGTAAGTCTGGTAATTATTCAATCTGATTTTTACTAATGATGATTCACACACACACACTCTTTCTCAACAGCTGGTTGAAATGGCTCAGAAACTGGGCGCCGCTCTGCAGGCGGGTGAGAACCTGTACTGGAGCAAACCGGGCAAAGACAGCAAGACCAGCCAGCGGTCATCCTCCAGCAAACCCAGCAGCTCCCAGCAGCCCCTGGGCACCAACCAGGCCCTCGGTCAGGCCATGTCTTCAGCCGCAGGCTACAGCAAGAGCATGCAGATCACTGCAGGTGCTGAAGCGCTCAGCCCATCAACTTCACGTCATTAACACAGATCAGTGCACCCTAACGCTCCGTCTTCCCCTCCAGAGCCAGAAGCGGACGTGAGCAGTGCCCCGTCTCCCCCTACAGTCGATCCCGGAGAGCCTGAGCCCGAGGACGAGGACGAGGACGAGGTAGAGGAGACAGCCGAACCGGCCAAACTCAAAGAGAAGAAGAGTAAACCCAAAGCAGTGGCTGAATAGAGCTCAAACTAGATCCAAGGCTGAAGAGGTTTATCAGAACTTATCAGTACACAGCGTTTATATATAGTGGAATTAGAGTTACAATGGCAGATCTTTAGATGTCTGTTTGAATGGTGCATTATATTAATGTAGACAGTTCATTTGTGTCTTTCCACCTTTAGAAAAAATAGAACTGCATAAGAAGTGTTGCATAAAAAGCATGTCCTTGTTTTGTCTTTTAACTGAATGAAATCCAATACTATTTTTTATTTAATTTTTGCTCATTTTGAGATGCTGGTTCCAGAAATAGTGCCAAGCATATCACATTTTCACACAAAAAAATAAGAGCATTCTGGCTTTTGACAACTATTTGTAAGGTGAAAAATTATTGTATCATATCATAACCGGCAGAAAAACTGGGTAATAAAATTAAATTGGGTAATATTTGGATTTATTTTTAAGATTCGGGTCTGTGTAATACAAAGAAACTGAGTCATTTTATATCCAGTACAGAAGTGTTTTATTTATATAAAAATATTCCATACTCAAGTTAACAGAGCTATTATTTCTAGTCTCAACATTTATGATTGAAGGACGTTTTGCCCAGTAACTCTTAAAGACTTTGTTGCATAATCACGTGTGCAAACTAGAACCCTAAAACATTTGATCTAGTCAAAATAAGTTTCATGAATGTGAACTTTCTGTTAGTTTCTCACACCACCACTCAACGTTTGCAGCATCTGAACAAGAAAACCTTTCAAGTCCCCTCTTTTGTTGGTTTGAGAAACTAACAGCATCAATAATGTAGTGTTACAGAAATACAGTACAAAACATGATCCATGAGGTTCATGATCCGAGGCATTTCTCACAGTTATTGCCTCATTCAGGAAACACAAACACAATTGTGTGAAAAGTGTTCATAAAACCATTCGTGGCTCATTTCTAAAACTGCATTAGTTAAAAAGCCTCAAAATGGGTTTAATGCTGGTTTAAGACAGATGATAATTCACAGAGATTAATTAGTACATCTCAAATAAAACAATAAAAATCATACGTCAGAAGTGTTTGGATGGTACATGGTAACTTCATGACTCATAAGAATAAATGACAGATTCATTATGTGTAACCTTTAAAAACAGGAAGCATCATAAATCACAACAGTCGTCATTAATGCCACCTACACTACATACAGACCAAACCAGAACGAATGGGAAATATTTACCATTTCTCTTATTATATACAAATAATGCTGGCTCCAATTTACAAAAACCTACAGCTAGATTCCCATCTTGAAGAACATTAAGATTAAGACGAGAATAATGAATGGTATTTAATCATATGTGCAGTAAATGATGGCCACAATCCCGAGAGGTAAACTGATGATCTAAACTATTAACTAATATTAAGGAATTATTTTGACTTTAGATTGACCCTGGAATCATTTGTTTTTAATTTCATTATGTTAAGAGAACTTAAGGAAGCGTGTTTCTGCCAGTGAATAAAAAATGAAGAGAGGTAATTGCCAGTTTACATCTCGGAATTCTGACTTTTTTCAAAATTCCGTGTTTACATCTCGGAATTCTGACTTTTTTCAAAATTCCGTGTTTACATCTCGGAATTCTGACTTTTTTTCACAATTCAGTGTTTACATCTCAGAATTTTGACTTTTTTCACAATTCCATGTTTACATCTCGCAATTCTGACTTTTTTTTTCACGATTCCGTGTTTACATCTCGGAATTCTGACTTTTTTTTTCACGATTCCGTGTTTACATCTCGGAATTCTGACTTTTTTCGTAGTTGGCAGTTTATATCTTGCAAATCCTGATTTTTTTCCGCAAAACTGCGATTTTATATCACAAAATTCTGTCTTTATCTCGCAATTCAGAGAAAAAAAGTCGCAATTACTTTTTTAGTTTTTATTCAGTGGCAGTAATATGCTTCCATAAGAACTTAATGTTACTTAGCTTAAGGGAAAAATAATGCATCACTGGATAAACCTGGTAAACCTGATGGGCTTCCGGTTCTGCTACTAATTAACATTCATAACCCAAATAAAGGAGTGTTTGGAAGTACAATGGAGATTTGGGACGTTTAAGACTCTAAAATCATTCTCTCGTTCGCTTTCATTCGTCCCAATAGCAGCTGCAGGTCTTGTACACCTGTTAACCAGAGTATGATCTCCTCTTATTATAGTTTTAAAAAAGTTCTTCCAGAAATACAAATTCTGTCATCATTTACTCACCGAAAACGGAGTTTGACTTCTGGACAATTTCTAATGTAATAAAGAAGGTCGTTTAGGTTTAAAGGTGAGCAAATTATGACAGAATGTTCATCTTTGTTTAAAGAACCTGGCTCACGTCGTCACGTTCAGTGCCGTCTTTCACAATGTGATTTTAGACAAAAGTAGCAACCAAAAAAAAAAAAAAAAACAAAGAGTGCCCTGCACCTCAAACTTGTTTTGCTCTGAAAAACATCCCTTCGTTTGATTCCCCCTAAGTCTGTTTCCCCAGCTTTAAGACCTAATGTTGAGGACATATCTTCAAAAGGATGAATGAGAGGCGTCTCTTAGAGCTCAGGCTGAGGCGTGACCTCTGAAAACAGAAGGCCTTCAGCTGAAATGGCGTCGCCCAATCCCACAGTCCTCAGAGGCTGTTTGCACACCAGGACAGGTGTGAGATGGAATGAAACGTTTCCTCTGCGCCACACGGTGACCGGTCGGGTCGGGTCCACCGTTAGACTCTTCCTCGGCTCTGAGAAGGAGCTGTAGAAGCTCAGCGGTGCCTTGAGGACCACCTTCGTGACATCTACCGCTTGCAGACCGCAGGCTTGACTGCTGGCCACACGGGCGCCTGCGGCCACCGCCGCCTCCTGGTTTCCCCAGTGGCCGTCCACCGTAGCCAGGATGTGGTACGCTAGCGTGTGGAAGTGGATCCGGGTCAGGTCGGCTTCAGATTCTGGGTCCACCCGGCCCTGCTGCTCCAGGACCCAGAGCAGGATGTCGCTGACGCGGCCCACATCGGGGATGCCGTCCCAGGAAGTGAGGTCAGCGTGAGGTCCACCTCCGGACTGAGTCAAAAACAGCAGCTCCTGTTCGTTCAGACCAATGGAGTTCACGATGGGCAAGACCTGCTAACAGAAGAGCACAGAATACCTTGTCGTTCTGCTTTGATTTGTACTAGAATTTATTTTCTTTAATTGACTGATATATACAAAGGCTACCTCATAAGATTTGAGCAATTTTCCAGTAGTTTGTGATAAGGATTAATAAGCAATTTGTTTGATTATAGAGCTGGCACTCAAAAGGTTAAATTTTTGTGTCTAAGATTCTTTTAAATATTTTTGAAACAAGTCTGTTCTGCTCACCAAAGCTGCATTTACTGTTAACAAATACAGTAAAAACAGCAATATTGTGAAGTAGTATTATAACTTAAAATAACTTAAATTATATAAAAAAAAATACTTCATTTATTTAAGAATGTAATCAATTCTATAATATTTCAGGACTGCAAATCACTCAAATAAAACTAATTGTAAAAGGATCTCAAAAAAGTGATAAAAAAAAAGTAGCATTTAAATAAAAGTAACATTGTAGCAATGGAAAACTATATGGAGTGACTTTTATAAGTAACATTTTGCCAACACTGTTGTATACCACCACCAACAATCCTTCCTTCATTAAACCTACACATTTACCTCCTGCAGGATCAGGTTCATGTAGTCTCGGTCAGTCATACTGGCCAGCTCCAGGTGGATGGGCACCTCGTTCCTCACGTCTGAGATGGCCACCACCGCCTGCAGGAAGTCAGAACACAGTGCTTGAGAACAGTGTCCAACAAACCTCAAAATACCTCCTTTACACTGTCAGAACAGCATAATACGACCTGTCAAAAGTTTCAGAACCATCCATTTAATTTATATGTAACTACACTGACTCAGATAGGCACTTAAGGGTTTTCTGGGCTCACACCTCTTTCAGTCGTTCCTCCCAAAGGTCCCGGCCCATTCCTTCCATCATATGCAGTCCGGACAGAACCACCAGATCCGGCTGGAACTCGTCCAGACTGGCCACGAATGTCTCCAGCGTGCTCATTTCACCGTTGGACACGTCATGGGACAGGATGAAGCGGCTAGCCTGAGGAGCTCTCGAGGAACCCCACTGTTCACCTGTCAGAGAGGAACCGCTCAGAGACACAAAAACCCAACGGTACCAATGTGCCATGGAGTACATCTTATAATACTCACATTTCAAATGTGTCATGTGACAGAAATGACGTGATATGTGGATGTGGTTTTGAGTGGGTCGCTCTCACCTGACTTGTACTCCAGGATCAGGTGGAACTCATCCATCTCCTGCAGAGATTCTGGTGGGACTATGATCTGTTCATCCAGCATTTCATGAAGCTTCGGCCCCACCGGACCACATAAGAGGACCTGAGAGAAAACAGCACACTTCAGTAAACTATAATCAGGTATGAATGGGCTGCTTCTGCTCTTTAAAGAATGATCAAACTTGTTATATGAAGGAATTTTCGGACATTTTGACATAAAACCATGACCTTCCAGGACCGAAGTTGCCCATCCCTGATCTAGGATGTAGAGGAGTTTGATTCTTCATCAGATTTGGAGATATGTAGCATTCTATCATTTGCTTACTAATGGAAGTGAATGGGTGCCGTCAGAAGGAGAGTCCAAACAGCTGATAAGAACATCACAATAATCCACACTCCAGTCCATCAATTAATGACTTGAGAAGAAAAAAGCTGTGTGTTTGTAAGAAACAAATCCATCATTAAGACATTTTTAACTTCAAACCATTGCTTCCTGCTAAAATATGAGTCCACCTCTATCCTAATATTACTTTCTCCAGTGAAAAGGTCATCTGGTAAGAGAGACAAATGCACTGATCAAACACCGTTTACAAGTCAAAACAGCTCTAAACAAATCTGCGAGTGGATTTTTGATGTGAGAGGACAACAGGGGATGGAAATTTTCACTGGAGGAAGCATTATTATGGATTGTTGACTCGTATTTTGCCCAAAAGCCAATGGTTTGGTGATGGTTTAAGGTTAAAACACCTTAATGATGGATTTGTTTCTTACAAACACACACACATAAGTACATTAATTGATGGTCTGGAGTCATATGGATTACTTGTGGTGTTTTTGGACTCTCATTCTGACGGCACCCATTCACATCCATTGGTGAGAAAGTGATGCAATGCTACATTTCTCCAAATTTGATAAAGAAAAACTCATCTACAACTTGGGACGGCCTGAGGGTGAGTACATGTTCAGCACATTTTAATTGTCATTGGGCTGAACTGTTCCTTTAAGCGTCTAGTGAAGCCATGATGTAAGCTTGTAACAAATACTTACTACAAGTTCTGGGTTAGACGCCAGTTTCTGGCCAATAAGAGCAGCATTTCCACCAACATAAAGCTGCAAGAGACAAAAAAAAATCAGTTTTTATTCAAATTAAAATGATTTATTACAAGTGTATTTTGGAGCAAACGATTCTGTTATGTGACTCATTATATTTTGAAAAAGACTTCTCCTCTGACAATTTCAGATTTTCTGTCAAGTTACGATAGAAACATTTTCTAAAATGTTATAAGAAAAAAAAATTGTGTTACATTATTGCATATCATTTTCATGAAAACGTGCGTATAATATAATGCATATAATTTGTCGTGAAAACAGCCTGTCATAAGACTCATGGTCCAGCCACTGTGTCTTTTAATTACCGCTGATTATGCCAAATTAAATCTGACACAGAAACTCAATTCCCCTCCGGACCCTCTCGTGTGCATTCAGATGAAACTGTCAGATCTCAAGGGCCAGATCCATTTACAGCGCATGCCAAAATTAAACTAGATATTATAGGACATATGCAGACTCAGTGCTCTATGGATGTCTGAATGGAGAGAGTCTGGATTTCACCACACTAAGGCCTGAATCAGAGCAGTCAAACTCGCTGGACAGGATTTAGTTTGCTCAGAGACCAGCTAATCTCTGTCCAGTCACCTTCTATTCATGGCCTGAGGGAAAACAATGTGGTACAGACCACAGAACCCCCTCCTACTGTCATAAAAGACTTCATCTCGCACCTGAGCGCCGGGATATTCAGCAGCCGCCCGTGCGATCCTTTGAAAAACCTCCTTATCTGAGAAGAAGCGCTCTGCAGCAGCGCCCTTCCCCATGTAGTGGATGAAGGCCTCTTTCAGGTCCTCTTTGCCGTGTAGGACCACATGGTCTCTGCCGGATCCAGGTTCGAGAGCGAGCGCCTGCAGCAGCCCCACCCCGGACACCACCACATCCACACAGGCGTTCACCCTGACAGAGGAAACAAAGGCATGATGGGAAGGGCTCTAGAACAAACACACCCGCACGTGTTCAGACCTGCTGCGTAATATGTGACCCGAATGTGAACAAAACACTGATCAGATGAATGAATTAACGAAAGCATCAAAACATAATGAAGAAACAAATGAATGCCTTAATATGAAATTACTAAAACTAAAAAATAAAAACACAAACAGACAGACAGAAACAACAGTGGAACTGAAGAATGAATGGGGTAAAAAAATAAAAAATAAAATAATGAACAAACGATCATCCGAAGGAAAGGACTGATCAAATGAACAATGTGTGCTCTGTCAGGGTAACTCACCCCACTGCCACTCTCGCCCAGCGTCGGGCCGGAGCCGTGATGAGGGTCTGCCAGGCGCGTGCGATGGCCTCCTCCAGCGTCGGGGGGCGGGGCTCGGAGCTGTCACTCGGCTCCATCTGCGGGAGAGATTCACTGACGTAGTTCAGCACACGGGCCGGCAGCTCCGGGTCAGTGTGGTACAGATACCCCATCCCCAACGCCAGCAGCGCCACCAGCACGGCCTTCCTCCACATGACCTCGACACACACACACACACGGCCTGTGAACACACACTCACTCATTTCATCATGGGCTCTGACTGGGGCCTCTATTTAAATGGCTTTTTCGGCATTGTAACATGTATCGTGGCAAAACTTATTTTTTGGACATGTAACATGGTTATTCCATACTTTTTGGCATGTACCATTGCAATACAATGTTATTTTGGACATGTACCATGATAAATTTATGCTTTTGTGGACATGTAACATGGTAAACCCATGTATTTGAACATGTAGCATGGTAAAATCATGTTTTTGTGGACATGTAACATGGTGAAACCATGTTTTGTGGACATGTTACATCCTAAAACCATGTTTTTTTATATGTAATATGGTAAACCCATGTTTTTAAACATGCATCATGGTAAATAAGTTTTTTTTAAACATGCATCATGGTCAAGCCGTGTTTTTGCAACATGATAAAACCATGTTTTTGTGGACATGTAACATCCTAAAACCATGTTTTTAGGACATATAACATAGTAAACCCATGATTTTGTGGACCTGTAACATGGTAAACCCGTGTATTTGAACATGCAGCATGGTAAAATCATGTTTTTGTGGGCATGTAACATGTTTTGTGGACATGTGACATGGTGAAACCATGTTTTTTCAACATGTATCATGGTAGTATGTTTTTGGACATACACCATTGTCATACCATGTTTTCCGACACCTTACTTATGCATAATCAAAAAACATGACATTTCCATGATACAATATTAATACCATACTTCTGGACATGTATCATGATAAGACTTTTTTTTTTGGACATACTGTGGCACTATCGTGTTTTCATGACAGTGGACGTACCATAGTAATACCATGTTGTGTTGTGCTCTTTCACAGGAAGTAGACTTTATATGTACCACTGAAATCAATGCTTATCTATTTATAACACTAGAGTGAGCAGTACATGATCACAGATCTCTCTCCATATATATCATCTCTGTTTGACAGGTTCATTAGACTGAAAGCTGATAATTATGCAACTAAAATCCGTAACAAAGTAACATCAGCAGCAGGCTAGTGCTAACAGCCCATTTCTGCTCATGTTTGGGGCTTTAAATCAACGCGACAAATAAATTCACACATCAGACCGTGATTACCTCGTGCAAAATGGTATAGTAGCTAAAATAACATTTCTGGTTAGTAAGTTACAGGTTTGAGTGAAATCAATGAGCTAACATGAGCTAGCCCCATAGCCAATAAACCACCACTTTACACAGCAATAAACAGGACAGTCACTTTTATCTTTAAGATAATATAATCGAAACACTCATCGAACAGATGGGCAGATCACTAACCTGACAAAAGATACTCGCAGACGACACGAAAGAGAGTGTGTATGTGGTGAAGTTGAGTTGTGTCACCCTTCTGAGATATCGCTTGAGGAAAGTCTCTCAGTTAGTGACTAGCCGCTCCACTCTTACATGTCACGCCATCGATTAGTAAGTGTTCAAATCAAATCTTATTGGGATCAGAGATAAAATTACAAATTAAATTAAACGAAGAGCTAATTTATGTTACAAAATGCAAAAAAAAAAAAAAAAGTCCAAATGCCTGCTATTGTCAGTGTTTAACGTTGTAAATGTTTGTTGGCTTTTGTCTAACTGCAGCTAGAGCGAACCAAATGAACAAATCAGAGGCTCCGCCGAGCATCAGTGACGTAACCGGAACATTACGTTGAGTGGATACACTGACGCAAAGTGAAAACATCTTTACCCGGCGCCACGTCTAAATTATTGGAGCACAGCGAGTTTTAATATATATATATATATATATATATATATAGGATACACCTTAAGCAACTCTCTCTCTCTCTCTCTCTCTCTCTCTAAACTGCTTTTATTGTTTGTTTCATCTTGACCTGATTTACAACATTATCTTTAGTGAGGCTAATCAGAGTTTGTGTAGCAATTAAACTTGCTGCAACTTTTGTCAATACGTAATTACAAGTAGAGCATGACAGGTTATTTTTTTTCGGCTTCCAAATGTATATATTTTACTGTGAACCCCAGAGACGCAAACTCATTTACTTGATATGGATTTTGGATGTGTGGATGGCAATGCAGCAGTTTATAAAATAAACAAGAACACAGTCAGCAAATACTAACAGTGTTACATCAGTTTATCTCAGAGCAGTTCACTAGTGCTGGATTCTGTTCATCAGCATTTCTTCCTAAGACCCAGTACTACAGAAATGCCATATTTTCAGGACATTTTACTGTGGTTATACAATGTTTGAACAACAAATATGATAGTAGCATTAGGAATGAGTTCTCATGTTGGTCAGCAGGGGGCGGTGTTTTCCCTTTAGTGATTGAAGTAAAGACCAAAGCAGCTCCTGACATAAATACATTTGGAGTGGATTATTAGATTTATACAACTAGAACTCTACGTATGATGACCTCCTATAATAATATCAGCGTTGTAATAAATATCTTTACCAATAAATCATTCAAGTGATCGATAAAATCTTTGCATCGACAAAACAAAGGTTCCTACAATTTGAACCGTTTTTTTTATAAATGTACACATCTCAAAATATTATTTATTACAAGTGTATCATTAAAACGACAGTGTTTTATAAAAAATAAAAAAAAAATCAAGGTCAACTTGAGTATTTTTACGGACAGTTTCGTGAGGTGAATTTGAACAGATTGAGCGCCAAAACTCACCTACAAAATTCCTACGAAAATGATCCCTTAGAAAATGGTGTAAAAAGTCATAAACTGATTGTTGGTTTAGACTACAGTTAGATTAAAACATTTTGTCAGAGGTTCTCTTTAGGGAGTGAATTTGAGAGGCACTTATGAAGCGACTCAGTGGAGCAAAACACCTTTAACAGTGGCTTCACGCTCTCTGTAAACAGGAAGGCAAGACATTGAGAATAACTCGTGTAAACAATCATTTTAGTGGTGGAATACTTGTGCATTTTTAAAGCAGTTATCTAAATCGGAGTAACTTAGTCAATGCACCACAGGTATGATGGGCCTTCAAGTACAAGTACTTCAAGCTTGGATTTGGCAATGGAATAAAAAATAAATAATTTTGACTTTTTATCTCAAAATACAGCCTCTTTTGTCCCAATTAAGAAATAAACTCAGAATTCAAAATTTCTTGCAATTCTAAATTTTTTCCTTAAGATTCCAAGTTTATTTATCACAATTCTGTTTTGGCCTGTTTTCTCGCAAATCTAAGAAAAAGTCAGGATTGCGAAATATAAACTCAAATTTTTTTTATTTTTTTCATAACTATGAGATTATATCTCACAAATTAGACTTTTTCTTGCAATTCTGATTAAAAAGTCAGGATTGCGAAATATAAACTGAGAATTCTGACTCTCATATGAGATTATATCTCGCAATTCTGACTCTATTCCTTGCAATTCTGATTTCATATTTCCCAAATTAGACTTTTTCTCGCAATTCTGATAAAAAATCTGAATTGCGAGATATAAAGTCAGAATTCAGACTGCAGAGCTTATATCACAATCTCACAATTCTGGATTTTTTATTTTAATTCTGAGAAAAAATCAGTAGTAATAATTCCAAGAAAAGGTTTAGTCTAAAACAAATTGCAAGATACTGTACAAACTCAGACTTTCATTCTCGCAGTTCCAAGTTAAATATCTAATTTTTAACTTCACTGAACAAATTTGGAAATCCAGATGATCAGATTGTTGCAGTGACCGTTTTTTTTTTTTTTTTTTTCATTTAATCCTGTGGCAGAAACAAGCTTCAATAACAAACACAACTTTAATCTTAATATGAATTTAACCTTTCGAATAATAAAATTTTATATTCTCAATGTCATCTGACTTATTAGTCTATTTTTACTTCCCATGATGAGAAACTTCAATAGAAACATCACAGCAAGGTTTACACTTAGATGTTTAACAACTTAGAAATCCTTTAAATCTTCGGCAATCAAAGTTGAACACTTAAAACACGGGACGCCAGCGTAGAGCACCAATTCAGTGAACTTCAACTTCCCAGAGACTCAAAGAGCTTGTATTTTACTGCAGAAGTGTTTTCACCGTCTCATCTTTGATCTCTGTGCTTTCCTGAAATATTCCTCACTAATAGTTTCGTTTCAACACATTTTTCTCTCAGGGTTGGATCTGTCGTAGGATGCCTTTGATACTGGTCTGAAAAATGCGGGGGAACGAGTGAGAATTGCCTCACAATTTAACTTACGGCAGATTAAAGGTATATCAAAGAGACTGGACGAGGCCTGGCGAAAACGATTAGCAGCAAATCTGCGGGAGGAAATGGACGGCTTAACCGATTTCATAGTGGAGTCAAGTTAGAACAGAATCAGAGATTAAAACTCACTCACTCTTTCACACACACAAACGATGGCATCTCAGCATGAGCGTATTAATAATTCATCATCGGCCTCCAGTGTTTGCCCTTGATTACGAACACTGGACCTGCTCAAACGGCCATTAATCTGGAAATAATGATCACAGAGATGCTGTCAGTTGCTGTTTGGTGGTGTTAAACACACTAAATAAGTGGCTCGTTAAAGGATTGTTTCAGACAGAAATGAATGAAAACTGTTCAAAGTTTCTGTTTACCATGTCCAGCTACAGTAAAGCATGTCAAGATTGTTAAAAAATAAATACATCTACTTCTGTGTTTTGCATTTACATTCATATACGTTATTTATTTACTGAGTTTTGAGTCTCGCCTGCTGCATTTATTTGATCTTAAATGCAGTAAAAACAGTAATATTGTGAAATCATTTTCCATTTTAAAATAACCATTTTCTGTTTGAATATAAGGTAAAATGTAATTTATTCCTGTGATCAAAGCTGTATTTACAGCATCATTAGTCCAATCTTCAGTGTCACGTGATCCTTCAGAAATCAGAATAATATGCTGATTTACAGGGATTTTAAATAGAACCATTCAATGGTCATTTCTTCATTGCAAACAATTTATTGAAGAAAAAAAAACTAACAACAATGGTGCTCTATCTTGAGATAATGTTTTGATAAATATATGTCTTTACTGTCACTTTTAAACAATTGAATGCATCTTACTTAATAAAAGTATTTATTAATTTATTTACAAAAAAAAGGTATTGTATCTATTTTTCCACAAAAATAATAAGCAGCACAGATATTAATATCTGTAATATAATAATAATAATATCTATAATATATAAAATATTTTTATAGTTATATTACTGTTTTTACTGTATTTTGTTGCAACGTATACAGTACAGACCAAAAGTTTGGAAAAATTACTATTTGTAATGTTTTTGAAAAGTTTCTTCTGCTCATCAAGCCTGCATTTATTTGATCAAAAATACAGAAAAAACAGTAATATTGTGAAATATTATTACAACTTAAAATAATAGTTTTCTATTTGAATATACTTTAAAAATATAATAAATTATTCCTGTGATGCAGAGCTGAATTTTCAGCATCATTCCTCCAGGCTTCAGTGTCACATGTAACATCAGTCGATCACATGATCATTTAGAAATCATTCTAATATTCTGATTTATTATGAGTGTTGGAAACAGTTCTGCTGTCTCATATATTTGATCAATAAGAGGTTTAAAAGAACTGCATTTATTAAAAAAATTAATAAATAAATTCTTTACTATCACTTTTTATCAATTTAACACATCCTTGCTGAATAAAAGTATTGATTTTATAAAAAAATAAAAATAATTACTGACCCCAAATTACTGACTAGTAGTGTATATTGTTATTACAAAATATTTATATTTTAAAAACATAGCTTCTTCTTTTTTTTTTCTTTTTTTTTTTACTTTTTATTCATCAAAGTATCCTAAAAAAGTATCACATGTTCTGAAAAAAAATATTAAGCAGCAGAACTGTTTCCATCTTTGATAATGAATCATCACATTAGAATGATTTCTAAAGGATCATGTGATAATGATCCTAAAAATTCAGCTTTGCATCACAGAAATAAATGATCATTTAAAGTATAATACATTTAAAAACAATTATTTTAAATTGTAATAATATTTCACAATATTACTGTTTTTTCTGTATTTTTGATCAAATAAATGCAGGCTTGATGAGCAAAGAAACTTCTTTCAAAAACATTAAAAATAGTAATGTTTCCAAACTTCTTGTCTGTACTTTATATATTATTGCAAACTTTTGACCTCCAGTGCATATACTATATATTTTTTCTTTGCATCCATTGAAGAAGAAGAAGAAGAAGAAGAAGAAAAGCAGTGTGAAAATTCTTACTAACATATCCTTTTGTGTCCAACAGAAAGAAAAACACTGAAAAAGTCATAAGGGTTTGGAACATCATAAAGGTGAGTAAATGATGACAGAAGTATTAATTTGGAGGGAACTCTTGCTGTAATCTGTGTGTTATTACAGCTCTCAGTTACCCATACGTCGCCCACTGTCCTCTTTGTCTAGTGCGAGTCTCTGTGGACTCATTAGTGACCCTCGGCCCGTCTCCTCGCTGATCTGTGTGTTAATTATATATCTCAGCGTGACGGAGACCTGGGCTTGTTGCAGCTCTAACGAAGGCAAGGATATCAGCACCTTTATATGATAGGTGTGTGTGCATTAACGTGCAACGTGTGACAAATTACAACTTCATGAGGTGGGAAGACAGTGTGAAACATGCCAACAAGTCAAATAATAAATAACAGCGAGTAGCAAATCACGACTCGTGGCTATGCCTTAAATTAGCTACTGTTTGAACAGGAAATATGTCACGTTTCCCCTTTGGTCTTTGAGGACGGTCTTGGATTATGTTTGAAATGCTGGCCTGTATGATAGCAGATTGGTTTGTTTAAAGCCCAGATTGCTTTCAGCTTGGCTCACATTCAAACAGAATGTAGAATGAGGCTTCTCTGATTGCAGGTTGTTTGGTTTAATAAGTTAAACCCTTCGAGTCCTGACCTGGTGAGAGACAGATTAAAATCACATCGAGCCAGCTGTAAGCGGAAGGTCTCCATGAGGTTACGCCTCGTGTGGTGTGCTTTGAATGGTTATTCTCTTCGAGGGTATTACAGGAGACGTCCTAAATACATCTATTGAGTCTCACATGGATCTTTTCTTAAAGGAACACTTCTCCCAGAAATGAAAATCCTGTCATTATGCATTCACCCTCGTATGATCGCAGAAGGCTTGTATAATAGCACACAAGTTGTATGAACTACTGTACTTTAATGGTGTTTTCTTTTTTTCATGATGGTCACTATGAACTGTCCTCGCGTAGAAAACACTCTTTATAGAGTCTCTTCGTAAAATAACAGCATACAAGTTTGGGATGACATGTGTGAGTAAATGAGAGATTTTTTACTGAACTAGCCTTTTTTTGGCTTCTGTTATTTAATTTTCATTCTGTTTCTCCTTGAGCTCAACAAATACCAATCGGTGATATGAGAGCAGTATATGTGTGTGTAATTGAACAGATGTGTTACTTCTTTATCCTTATAAAAGCATTGGCAGTGAGATGTCCTCAAACTCTTGCTAGGCTTCTGTGTGTGTGGATCTTTAATTCACCTTCACAGATTCACACATATCCTCACGTACTGTATATTGGTTCCTTGACTCGTTCCATACTCTCAAAGAGAGAGAAAGAGAGAGAGAGAGATCTTAAAGGTTACAGGTGCACAAGATTGCGTTTTTATCTTTTCAATTGACGGCTGTTTCTTTCTCGCGTTCATCTGGGACTGGGGCGTCCCCCCAGGCGCTCTACTGAATCCAATTCATTCACAAAACACATTTTCATATTCCATCACACTGGGCTGATCGTGACATCCATTTCCATGCAGAGTGCTTTCCCCTCTTCAGACCTCTTGATGCCCCGGAGCCAGGATGTGGGGTTCACTGATGGCAAACACTCGACAAGCTCCAGCATTAGCCACAGTCTGACAGATCTGAAAATATCAGACACGGAAGGAGGACATTCTTCATTTGAGCACAACAGGTATGAATACAGATACAGGAAATAGCTGGAACTGCTCTAACAAATACACATTCTGGAACAAAAAAGACCTAAAAGATATTTCAGAGCTGCAGTAGGTAACTTTTGTAAAAAAAAAAATATTTTTTTACATATTTGTTAAACCTGTCATTATGTCCTGACAGTAGAATATGAGACAGATAATCTGTGAATAAATCAAGCTCCTCTGGCTCCTCCCAGTGTCCTATTGTCATTTGCAGAAAGTCATCCGCTCCCGTTAAGAAACAACCAATCAGAGCTGCGCTCCGTAACTTTGTTTGTGTTCAAAATGTAGAAAAATATATATAATAAGCGAGTACACCATTAATCCATTTTCCAAACCGTGTTTTTAGCTTGTCCTGAATCACTAGGGTGCACCTATAATAAGTGTTTATATTCGGACTATTTTAGATTGCTTCGGGGTACCGCGGCGGAGTAACCCAGTACCTTTGTGATTCTTCATAGACATAAACAGGGAGAAGTAGTTCCGGCTACAATGTTCTTCCGCAAGACGCAAGCAGTTCTGTTTATTAACCGCTAGAGCGTCAAAAGTTCCCTACCGCAGCTTTAACAAAACAGACCACGAAAAATACATTCTAGAATAGCTGCAGTGAGACAAAGTCTTGAATGATTGTAACAAATACAGATGGAAATATTGTAGATTGTGACAGAGACATTCTAGAGCTGCAGTAACAAACACAACTGGAAACATCTGAGAACAGCAATGGTGACTTCATTTTCGAAAAACTGCACAAAATACAGCCAGGAAAATTCTAGAATGAATGCACCTTTTTTATTTGATCTCGCTATAGGGGCTGGAAAAAAAATAATGAAAAAATAGAAATAAATTATAGAGAAACTGAAAGAATATTCGATTTGTACAAGTATTTTATTCTATTCAATTAAACTACATAATGAAAATATTTCCACATTTTAGGAAGGGGTGTAATTAAGGGATTGTGACATAAAAATGTTCTAGAACAGCAGCAACCAAAAACACAACCTCAAAAGACTTTAAGTGCCTACACAAAAACGCTGTCAGCAAAAAAAGGAGCAAGTGTGAGGTTGATATCTGTTACAAAGTATGACAGCACGCAAATGCTGTTTCCTCCTTCCCTTTCTGTCGTAGTGGCAAAGGTGGTGATTCATGGTAAACTCTGGATATAAACAAGGACTATCATGACAGCAAACTCTGCCAGAATCTCGGCTGTTTATCAAGAGCATATGTGGAGCTGAGCTACAGAAGGCCAAGGCTGACAGCGCACACATCACAGTCTATCTGAGGTTTAATTACTCTCAAAGAGCTGTGTGAAACGTCCACAACCTAACAACATAATTACACCATCATGGCTCATTTGAAAAATAACCACATGGAATGAGGAGATTATTGGTCCAGATTTGATTTGAACTTCAGACAAATTTCAGATGGGAATGTATTTAAAGGAATATTACATCCCAAAAATGAGCATTCTCTCATGCTCTTCTGTCATTCCCAGCATGCATTGACTTCTTTTGTGTGCCTCCAAAGAGATCTTTTTAAAGAATCTTCACTCAGCTTCATAGCTCATACTGACTTTACCTGACAAGCCCTAGAAATAGAAAACATCAGGACACCTCCATAAAAAGTACAGCCTACAAGTAGGTCAGTATGAGCGTAGTTGTATGTAAAAGATATGCATGACAATTTTCATAATTTTTCCAATGCATATACCAATGCATATTTTCCGAAGGTTGTTTAAGCATCTAATTCTGACTCATCACTGAATCATTTAACCAGGATTTAAACATGAAAACACACAACTTATTGGATTAGAATAAAACCGATTCATATTAAAGCATCTTGACAACTGTACAACACAATCAACTAATTCCACACCACTTCAGACGTCAGTGAAGAGTTGATAATTTAGCATCTGTGGAGTTAGTTGCTGTAGCAGATGGATTAGTGCTGCATCTTTAACAGCCTTCAAATTCTTTATGATCAAACGCTGTTGAATCTGATCTCTCTGAATCTTCGTCATGAATTAATCAATACTCGCCCTCCGTTTGTATCACTTGTTTTAATTATGCAGGGGTATTCGTCACCCCCTCGGGCGCTCATGCACCAAATTATACCCTCCATGGGAACAAAATGCACAATCAAACAAAAGTCTAAAATAAACTCGTCTGCAGCTGCTGAGGGGACTGGTGTTTCATGAGTGTCTCGGTGTTACACACAATATGTTGAAAGTTGCATAAGTTGCATTAGGACGGTTTGTAGGTATTCAAGCGTTGAAGTATAAACATGTTTTTTAACGACAGACAGAAAAGCATGCTAATTTGCAAAGTGTGCATACTCAGATCTCTACTATATGTGCGGAAATGTGCTGTTACCCAATGACATGCATTTAATTTGACCTTTCATTTTCAATTTGAATGAACTGATAGTTATAAAAAATATTATTTTTACCATTTATTGCTTTAAATGTTGCTTAATCAGACTGCTGCATTTAAAATATTTTGAAATCAAAATTTAAGTAATATTAAATAATAAAAACATTAATATAATATATATATATATATATATATATATATATATATATATATATATATATATATATATATATATATATATATATATATATATATAAATATATATATATATAAATGTCACATGCACTTCTAAAGTTACAAGTCAAAGGGTTTACAAAAACTGTCTGATATCATATGCATCAGTGTTTATGATGCAGATGATGTATGTTTGCTAGAACCCCACTTTGCATACAAATACCTATGAATAATAATGTGATCGGCTTTTGTTATAGGCAGCATACTGTGATTGTTTTTGCATATGCTTTATGTGCAGAATGGCCAGTATAATTATTTTGAAATGAGAATAGTAGATTGAAAACACAGTTTTTGAATTGTATTTGAATATACATAAGGAGATAAGCTTGCAGATGTGCATCCTCGTCCGGATCTCTGTGTGTGACGACTATCAACCTCACACACTTTATTCTCAGGGGAATGAAAAGAAATTGAAAACTCAGTTTTTGAATTGAGCAGCAGGTCACGCGTCTCACCATCAGCACCTTTAAACCTTTCTCCGTCCTTTCAAGAGCCGATTACAGCCCGTTTGGCCCAAATTTCATATTCTCTCCCCTCTTATTGTCCACTTGACACCTCAGAAACGTTTCGACCTACGCAGGGCAAATTTACCCTCGGTGAGTCGTTCTGCAGACATAATGGACTTCAGACTGACTGGCACGGGTCATGAAAAGTAATGAAATGTCTACTGGCCCACCATTAGGAGCTTTTCAGAGAGTCTCAGTGAATAAGGAGCGAGCTCACCAAATGATGAGTGCATTTACTTGCTTTAACCCTTTAAATGCCTTTGTGAATGGGCTCCATTAGATTCATATTCAATGAAGGTTAATGGTTAATTATGGCTATTAAAGGTTTTACTGCCTTTAAAGCGTCTAATTGTCTTTTTGATGTGACTTACTACTTTTCCTCAACATGCTGTTTGGCTGTTAGATCAAGGTCTTCATGTAAAGAAGATGTTAAGACATGCGGGGCAGAAACGTGCATGATAAAAATCGAACAGAAAATTGATTTTTATAACACAATGCAGATGCAAGCTGTTTTCTTTGAATGTGCAACAATAAGCTTCTATACAGCAGAGAAGGATAACAAAATGCTGAAAACGGTACAAGCCAGTGTGTTCATGATCAGGATAATAAAAACATGAAACCGCTCAAAAACGCTATATTAAGTGTTCAGAAACTTGGTCCCATTCAAGATTTATCCCCCATCTAATTCACTGTTTTGAAATATCAACTCAAGTGTTGTCAAATCAATAAGTCAAGCATTTTAAATTTCAATTATGTTCATAAAATAATTTGTAATTAAAATTCCAAAAATTAGAATTCCAAATATTGGAATTCCAAATTTTGAAATTCCAAATTCCAAATATTATTTATTGTTAAATTAGGCATTAGTGGAAAAAAAAAGAAGCATTTCACTATTAGTCAGACATTTGGAGCACACTGTACAAAACACACTGACAAAAAACCCTGAAAAGGGTCAAAGAGAGGTGAAATGGACATGAAAAATTCAAATACTACTGTTTTTGGTGCCAAAAACCTCGACTTACATTATGAGTGGACTTTAGGGAAAAAATGGAATGATAAAAAATGTATGTTATGACCCCTTTAAGTCATTTTATGTCCAACTATGCCAAAAGTTTCACATGCAGAATATCATGCAATGTCTGTCATCTTGTTTATTATCAAAAACCTTGCCCAAGGTGCGCTAGGAAAGTAACGAAGTGATCCATAGACCTCAAACCTCTCCGTGGGCAAGAATCCTCCATGCTTTTTAGTCTGGAGCACATCTGTCTGTCTCAGATCAAACAGCTGCGTGTAGTTTCTGTCGGCAGCACTGAGAGGATCAATAGCGCAGGCTGAAAGAGATTAGACCCATAAAGAACTGATGGGAGAAACATTAAGGGAAATCTGTGCTTGCCTGGTGAAGACACACACACCTTTAATCTTCCCAGTGAGAACAGAGGAGTGAGTCAGCACTGAGATAGACATGATGTCCTCTCTCTTCTGTAAAACAAGTCCTGTCAGAGTGATGAGAAGCTTTCGTCTTTCCACAAAAAAAAAAAATTCAGGTCAGGAGATGTTAGAAGTTGTTAGAAATTGGCGAACATCTCATCTGGTTGAGGTGAGGTGTGCTGGAGCTTTAGAGATCAGACTTTGCTCGAGTCAGGCTTGGAAGAGACAAGAATAGCATACATACATGCTAATCCAATAGATCAGAAACAGTTAATTGAAGCTTAAATAAAAGGTTAAATATTAGATGAAAAAATGTACAAAAGAAGCAACTGAGTTTAAGTTGAAGTACTAAAAGTAGCCAAGTAAAACTAAAGCTGAAATATAAATTAATTGAAAAAAAAAACCTACATAAATTACTAAAAATACTAAATTAAAATGAAAACTGAATAAAAAACTAAAACAAAATATTAATAAATAATAGTACATAAAAAATGCCCAAATAACACTCTTTAATGCCTGTTATAATTTATTAAGTATGACAAACAGAATGCAGTATTTAATGATAAATCTAAACAGATATCTCCTCAGAAACTTATTATAAATTTAATAACAATGTTGATCATGAAATGTATTTGCCCCCCCCCCCCCAAAAAAAAGTTTTGGTCACACTTTATTTTAGGGTCCAATTTTCACTATTAACTAACCATTAACTATGACTTTTGCCTCAATTAACTCCTTATTTGCTGCTTATTAATAGTTTATAAGGTAGTTGTTAAGTTTAGGGTATTGGGTAGGATTATGGATGTCATGCATTATATGTACTTTATTAGCACTAATAAACAGCCAATATGTTAATAATAGACATGCTAATAAGCAACTAGTTATTAGTGTGAATTGGACCCCATACTAAAGTGTTACCGAAGTTTAAAATCATGGTTGAAACTGTTTGCGGTTTATTTATATCACAGGAAATGTAAGGCCAAGTCGAGCACGTTGCATTCTGGGATACATGACTCCACACAGTGTGCATTGGTTGCATACTGAAAATTTTGGAAAATGCACTTGTATTTCATGCATATTAAAAATGTGCACCCCCTGCCAAGACACATACTGCACCCTGCACAATATAGTATGAGTAGTATTCTGAACATAACCAAAGGAAAAAAGGAGAACGTGTTTCCAGCCCGAGGGCAAACACATTTCGAAGCTCTTGCAGGAACGACTGTAAGGGTAATTGTAGTTTCTAGCCAGCAACAAGGGTTAGCGTAAGGACACAGTCTACCCAACACCGCCTCAAATTTACCACAATCCCTCTAACAGGCTACCAGAGCAGCAAGACCCCGCTGAGCTCAAGCGGTCCGCTCATTAACACCCCTCCAGGGGTCTGTGAGGGGCAATTCCTCAAACCATCCCTCGGCTCTCGCAGCGCTTGATTCACAGCCACACTGAGAGCTGTAAAACACAAGCACCGTCGGCCTGAACGAGAGCCCTTCGTGTACTTATTTATAATCCATTGTGCTGTTAATGAAGAAAAACATTATGGGGATGATATATCCGTTATTAAAGGAACAGAATAGTTTGATCATAAAAGAAAATGGTATTTTTTACTCATCCCATGTTGTTCTGCTCCAGTGTGCTTTTATTAAAATCTGATTTTACCAGGTGGCTGTAAAGTTCCTGCGTAACTAACCATAACTGTTGGAAATCTGAACACAAACGGCATCTGCTAAAAGTAGAAAAGAAATAAGATATTATCATATATTTTCTGGAATAAAGGAGTTCACATTCTGCAGGGTGTCCAGAATTTGCCGCAGTGTATAATGCATACAATTCTCAAAGTAACATTGACAAGCAATGAACAATTACTTCATTTTAGCTTATGCTAACAAATAGGACCTTATTATAATGTATTTTTGGATGCATTAGGCTCTTTCTATATTAGAGTTTAAAAGGCAGGGCTCTATTCAGAAGCATAAAGGGTTCTGCTATGAACTAAAGAGCTCTAATCTGCTGCTCTTTAGTGTTTTTTCTTTACACAGTTTGCTGTTGGTGCTGCTAAAGTCATTTGATATGGTGCAACAGTCTAGCACATGTGAATTTGAACTCGCTAATTTCCAGCTATTATGTCGACAGCTAAAGAGGCAATTATGATGTTTAGAGTCCAATTAGCTGTGCGTCGTGATGTCTGTGTCCCACAAATTGACAGGTTTACCAAGATAGGCACAGGTTAATTATCATATCAACACCACAGTATAATCGACGTGTTTGTTTTCAACATTAGCATGTTTATTTGTAACACGCCCATTGAAAAGAGAAGCAAATCCGATTTCAAGTGTATAGTTTTGAGCAAGCGAAACCTCTTTTAACTCTTTTAACCTCTTTTTATCAGTGCTGAACACAGTCGCACAGACTGAATTTGCGGCTAATCCGGGCATCTCTGAAGGCCAATTAAAAGGAATCTTCTTAGGAGCGTGCCAGAGCGCCGCAGTGGTCTTTAATGCCAGTCTGCTCGTGTCTAGTAAGTGTGCTGGCATTTTAAATGGCCGTCGTTTCACAAACAACCCTCATCAGCTTTGTGCCCCCCGCTGCGTCGTAAGGACAGAGACTCTTGTGTGGCGCGGCGAGACACACACAAACACAAACGCTGAAATATACATGCTGCTAAATTACAGTCTGCTCTCCCCGGGTCCTTCCCTCTCGCTTTATTTGTTTCAATCTCTTTTTTCATTTTTCTTCTCATTAAGATTTAAACCACACACACACACACACACACACACACATAATGCTTACAGAAATCAATAATTCTTGATCATGCCATGATTTAAGCCCTCTTTGAAAGTCCCTACCTCTGATTTCGATAATCGTAATTATGATCTGATTTTTAAGATGTGCTCAAGTTGTGGTCGCAAGATTTTAAAAAGGCTGCGTTACTAGTTTTGTATTTTTCACCCCTTTCCCTTGACGAAATCCATTGGCTTTTGGATTATTGATAATTTAAAATATGCTCTGTACAAAAGGTTTATGAATCTTGCATGTTAAATCTTGCATATTCTCCGAAACTGTTTGACAAGCGCTTACGGTTAAACTTTATATTTGAAATCACCAATGAAATCTGACAACAACTGTATCATATATGTTGTTTATTTTGCTTAAATATTGTTTAAAAAGCTTATTTTTTAATATTTCAATTAGCAACCTGGACTTCTAACAGCAGCTGCAGTGACTCAATGAGTTTACTGATTAGCGATTGGCTCTTTTACTCAGAAGGCGGAGCTTCGTTCAATAGAGTGGCCATATTGAGCGTTTTGGAGCATTTTGGAGCATTTTGCCCCATTCAAAACAATACAAGTAATACGTCTTGAGGATTCTGTAGTCTTTGATTAAAGTTAAGATCACCTAAAAGTGAAAATTTGCACAAAATGTACTCACCCTCAGGCCATCCAATATGTAGAAGAGTTTGTTTCTTCATCAGAACAGATTTTGTGAAATGTAGCATTACATCAGTGAATGGGTGCCGTCAGAATGAGAATGAGCTGATAAAAACATCACAATAATACACAAATAATCCACACCCAACCATTAACCTCCTGTGAAGTGAAAAACTGCTTTTCTGTAATAAAGTGTAAAACCTCTGTAGTCCCATTTAGCCATTCATTAGAAACTTTTGCATAACAGACATTTAATTGTTTGATCAAAATTTTTGCTAAGGGCAATTTAGTAATCACTGGATATTGGTAGGGATCATGTCATAGTGTCTCTACTAAATTCTGCTCCCTTGAAAACCGTAACAAGCGATGTCCGACTTTGGATTATTTGACAGATGATAGGAAAATAAAACGAAACGTTCAATTTGTGAATGATTTGTGACTCCACTCCGAAGTGCCGTTCTAAATCAAATGTTGTGTGATACAAGATCCAATTAGAGAGATTTGAAACGTGAATAATTTTACAACGCAATGGTTTAACTGATATTTGGGGTCTCGAAAAGCTCTGTTTCACCCATCACTATACCTGCTTTTTAAAATCATAACAAGCAATGTCAAAATTCAAATACGACTCTTTTGATCTGGTTTTTGCTAGTGAATCACTTGAATCCGTCAGTGTGGTTCCAGTAAATAACTCAATAAAATAATTGATTCAGTTCGTCTGTTCCTCCACTTTCACGTCTTCAACAATGTTTTATTTTACTACATTGCCAGTACTACTACTGGCTTAACTCGCTAGTTTTATTACATTAATTGACATAAATGAAAAAGGTATCCTGTTTACAAGTAAAATATCCATATTTCCATTCCAAAAATAACATCCGACACATAAATCTACAAACATATTCAGGCGAGGTAACAGGTTTAACTGCTAACAAATGAAACACTGCATTAAAATGACGAGCTGCACCTTAAAATACACGTCAGATGGAAGAAGTGTGCCTACATTCTGACTACATTGTGTACAGCTTTCCCACTCCAATTGGAAATCATTTGAAAGCATCCAGTCATCCCATACCATTTAAATAAATGTTACATGTATCAGTATATATTGTAATAAATGTTTGAGAAATGATTGTTGTATCTGATTGTATTAGTCTATATATAGTCAATGTAAAAGCAGACTATACTTTTACTAAAAGCTAAATCTATTTGCTGACTTTAATCGTCTGCGTGGCCTGTGGTAACAGTCGAAGAAGAAAAATTGCTTTGAAGAAAGATTACAAAGACAAACTTTTACATTTGCAATAGCAGTTTCAATAAAATCGTGCACAATGAGAATGCAGATGGTGTATTAAGAGAGTTAATAGAGATGTTGACTTTAAATGTATTTCATAGGCATGCTGCTTTGCCAAAAAACGAGTGGCCTACTTTACGACTGAATGTCAGCATTTCCAAAAAGAGAAGCGTGAACAATCCTTCAGCCCTGTAAGGGGGAGTTCAGAGCGCTTGGAGAAGTGCAGGAGCGCAGCGTGAACCCAGCTCATCCCCGACTTCACAGCGTCTTGTTGTGGCTGATAGGAGGGGAGCGAGTGAGCCTTTTTTTATGTGAAAGCAGGGCTGCATCCCTGGTTGTGGAGGATTGTGGTTTTTCTGTGCTTGTCCCCCTCTGAAGTTGCTGTTTTTGTGTGAAGATTTAGTCCTGTTTTTTTTTCTTACCATTCCGCAGTTCGTCCCCGCTGTGTCCTCTGTGGCTTGAGAGAGCGGGATGCTACCGTCTTTTAAGTTGGTCTGACCTCAATACAACAACTTCCTGTCTTTGAAATCATTTCTGCGTCACAGCCCTCAAACCAGCTTGAAAAAGATGAACGTTCTTAGTGGATTATCTGCAACCAGTAGAAGTGCAGATACATGTCAGCCAGATATACTTTTCGGTGTCACCAAGACTTAAATGACAATACTCACTGGTTTAATATGACTTCTGTAGCTTGTTTATTTATGTGCTTTAATGGTTTTTGTTTCACATGGGGACATGGAGGAACCTATGGCGTTCATCACATATTTGAAGCGATTGCAAGTTTGAGGTCAGTAAGAGTCTTGTGGATGCATTCATTTGATTAAAAATGAAAGCTAAGACTAGAACATATTTATATTTTAAATAAATGCTGATTTAAAAAAAAAATACTATTCATCAAAGAATTCTGAAATCATGATTTCCACATAAATATGTAGCAGCACAAGTGATTTCATCATTTGTAATAAACACAATGATTCTTGCAAATCGGTATATTAGAATGATTCTGAAGATCATGTGACACTGAAGACTGGAGGAATGATGCTGAAAATTCAGCTTTACATCACAGGAATAAATTACATTTTACTGTATATACAAATAGAATACAACCGTTTTAAATGTTAAAAATATTTTACAATATAACCGTTTTTAGTGTATTTGTGAAATCCAGGCTAAAGTCTCAAAATCTAATTTTATTTTATTAATTTCACTGATTTCAGTTTTTGATCACATAAATGCAGCCTAATTTACTTCTTAATTTTTTTTTTAATCGTATCCCCTGTAGTGTAAATGTGAAACAAATTGAATTAATCAAAGTCATATGGGTTGACATGAGGGTGAATGAATGACTTATATTTTTTGGGTGAATCCTATAACCCCAGTTTGCTGCAGTGCGTCACCAGATGCTTTGAATAAACGTGTCTGCGCTGAACACCAGATTTGTTACCACACATTTAAACCTTTTTTAGAATGAGAACATTTGGGAAACAATCCAATCACTTTGGGTGAACCTGTCCTACATGCAGCGAGGTGATCGTCTCTGTGTGTCCTCTGGGTCAGTTTGATTGACAGCCCCAGTGTCCCGCCTCTGTTTCTCTGCCCCCTCGGCTGAGTTTTCCCGGGACATGACCGGAGGGCGGAGGCGTGCTGTCTCGGTGACGGCTGAACTGTTGTGACCGCATCAGAGCTGACTGCACCGTGCCAAATTCACACTCTGTATAATTAACGACAGGAGACAGCAGACATTGCAAATTTAATCAGCTCCTTCACGTTATTTAATTTAGTCCCTAACTTAATACAGAAAAGACAGATGCCCCCTCCCTGTACCTCTCATTACACATTTAATGACTGATTGAAGCTGAGTGTCGAATATAAAAACGCTTAGTGAGAAAATACACATAAACAGTGAACTTTTAGATCGGTTCTGTGAACTGGACACATATGTGTGAGAGATCTGGACTCAAACAGCATGATCTGGCTCCAAGTAATAGGTTTTGTCCATCTTACCCTGATCACATTAAATCTGGTGATGTTTTCTTACCGTGCAGTAATCCTAGATAATCCCCGGAGTTTGGCCAGAGTGGGATTTATTCCAGAGGAATGAGGGAGAGGGCAGGAAGACGAAGAACGAGGGTTTGAAATGGCATTCTCATTGTTTTACAGTTTGTATTCAGATATGCAAAATGCATATGCAAAGAACATGCATGCAATACTGTATACCTACAAAGCAATGCACTAACTACTAAAAGTTAAAACATTTTCATTGGATTAGAAAAATAAGTTAATAGCGTAAATAAGCATAGAGCTTACTACATTAATAGATATTGTGCAGAACATTACAGTGCAGCAATACATTTATATTCCATCCCAAATATTGCCTTCATCTTCCAGTGCCGCTTTGGTTCACTTAATGTGAACATCATCCTGTACAGAGTCTGTCGTCAAATGACATCTCTTCCTGCTTTCAGCTCTGACAGCAAATAAACTCGTTCTCAATGTCACTTCTCCATCTGTCAGATTTCTGGAGCCATTTATACACTGCAGCGGCAAGCTGTTTCTTCTTCCGAGTCTGCAAATTGAAGGCTGTTCACTGCCATTTTAAGGGCTTTAAAGAGACTGGAGCATTCCTCAGAATCAACGGTGACATACATATACCTTTCTCTGTCAGTCTCAGGAAGGTTGGTACAAGACCTTATAGTTCATATATATGTAAAAATGCTTAAAATATACTCATCCTCAGGCCATCCGAGATGTAGATTGTTTCTTCGTCAGAACAGATTTGGAGAAATGATGCATTAAATCACTTGCTTACCATTGGAGTCAATGGGTGCCATCAGAATGAGAGTCCAAACATCTGATTTAAACACCACAATAATCCAGATGTTATCCACACCACTCCAGTCAATCAATTAACTTATTGTGAAGCCAAAAGATGTGTGTTTGTATGAAAGCACTGCTTTATTAAGATGATTTTAACTTCAAACAAGTCCTCTACCCATAATACTGCTTTTCTAAAAGTCATCTTGCCTGAATCAGGAGAGAAATATGCACAGATCAAGCATCATTTAAAAATTAAAACCGTCCGGGTGACTGGAGGAAGCGTTATTATGGATTATGGATTCATCTTTTGGCCAAAAGTAAAGGCACCCATTCACTGCAGAGGATCCATTGGTGAGCAAGTGATGTAATGCTAAATTTCTCCAAACCTGATGAAGAGACAAACTCATCCTAGTCTTGAATGGCCTGAGAGTGAGCACATTTTCAGCAGTTTTTCATTCTTGGGTGAACTACTCCTTTAATTTGTGTAGTTTACAGTTATAAATTGTGGTGCAAGAAACTGCTCTTCCTGTCATCCAATTCACAACATCTTTTGCATCCAAGTACATTCCAGTTCACATGCATGAACTGAAAGGATCCAACTCTTAAGTTTTGTCCCAAATCATTATAAACCCATCTCCACTTGAAGAAAACAACTTTAAACCATGTAAAAGTGTTTCCACATGTTTATCCTGCCCCTCAGGCCGCTTTCAGGCAGCAATCGTCTTTTTAGTCATTATTCAAAATTGGCCAAATGAATTCTAATAACAAAAAAACACAGTGCCTCTTCATTCCCAGTGAAGTGAGCACTCGTTCTTCTAAAGAGTGCTGAATAATTGGCTTCGTCAGGGCTCGCTGGAGATGTACACCACATACGGCCCTCAAAAGATGAGAAAGAACAGCTTCTGTGTCCCCTTCAAAAACACAAAGAAGTTTGATAAATGACCCACGGCCAGCTCAGCTTTGGTCAGTTTGTTGAACAGTAGTCGTTCAGAATTCAAAAGTAACTTTATCTTCATTACGTCTGACATCTTTTTTGCACTTCAAGCATATTCAGTGTGTGTGACTCATACACAGGTATCCCTTTGTTCCTAGTGAGCTTACACTTTCTGTATGAGCCGTTCACCCACGGGGAAGACAAGCAAGTGTGTGCTGTGCCCTTGGATTAATCGCTGAATTTCAAGACCCAAGGGCACCTGAGCTCCTACAGTAATCACATGTATTACGTGACCTCTCTGCGGTATACCAAGGATTTCGTTTTGTATTGAACATTGACACATTTTAACCATTATATGTAATTATACATTCAGAAAATTGATAAAGTCAATTGAACAATCTCCAAATCTGGTGGTCTGGAAATATGTCGCTCATTCACTCACTTACTATTCACTACGTGGTCAATGGCATATTCTACTATATGAGTGAGCAAAAATGAGGACACATCTAAAGACATTTCTGCAAACTTTGTTTTATTATATGACAAACTGGTAATGGTTTACATTAACTAGCCCTTAGGTGTTGTTCTGCATGTAAACCAGTGGATGGCACTATGAGTAGCTAATCATATACACAGCATCCATTTCCACCAGCCTCTTGCCAAGAGGTTTCTGCTATTGTTCTTTCCTTTTAACTAATCAAAATTGAGCTCTTTAGTGAATAAAGTCAATTTGCAACGTAATTCGCCATGGCTTCCAGCGGGAATTTCCATTGGTTTTTGGTTTTGGATAGCGGTTTTTTTTATTTCTAAGTGAAATCAGGTCTGGGACAATACTTGAGACTTTTAGGATTTGTTCTAAATCATAATTTGCATACAATCATATTTAAAAGTTAAGGATTGAAATAAGAATTGCAACTGACTTATCAAGTAGATAAATAAGCATCTTGTGTCAATAATTTATTTAGCTACTCTAAAAACACAGTAGCTTCAGAAATTAGTGTGTGTGTGTTTGTGTGTGTGTGTGTGTAGTATGTACTACGATGCGGTGGTTCAAAAGAAATGTGATTCATGAGTTAGCAATTACCTCAACACACCGGGATCCAGATGTGCGCATGCGCATCACGCACCCACACGCCGTGATTTTTGACTTTCCCGGGCCAAAGAAAATCCAGAATCCTGTGAGAATCCACGCCTGCTTTTTCACGGACCAATGCCCACTACGATCCTCTCCAGCACCCCACGCCGTGTGCTTATGTTGGATATTCCACTGCGGTTCCGTTAAATCTGTTGAACGCGTCTTTCTCCGCGCGTCCAGAAACACGCCGGATCGGTCTGAAGCGCGTCGGAACCCGTTTGCAGCCGCTGCCTTTGTGGATTGGCTGTGGATTGACTTAATGCCTCCTTTAAAAGCCCTCTTCGGGGTTTTAAGTTCAAGAAAACACCCGGACCCTTCGCCTTCTCGTCTTTGACTCTCTCGGGAGAATTAAATGTTTATTTGTTGGCACCGGTGGAGCGCGAGATCTTGCCGGTTGCGGACGATGTTCGGCGTTTTTGTATAAAACACCTTGTCGGTAAAACTTTACCTCAGAAAACACAGTGGATAACTTGTGCGTTTCCCCGAGATTATTTTGTGTATTTTTTTACCTCAGAAAGTGATGGCGGAGCGGGGGGCACGGCTGATCGTTTTTTTCGCAAGTCTCATCGTTCTCCGGTTCGGCGGTGCGGATAAAGGTAAGTTCCGTCTTTCTCGTTCGGTATTAACGTTAAATACGTGTACGCGTTTACGAGCGCGGCGCGGCGTCGCCAAATCCAATGATAATGTTCAGTATTTATTAATCTTTTTCTACCAGTTTATCTTACCAACCCTGATGTTTACCATTCTGCCCTGCACAGCCTAGTTAATGTGGTTATATAGTGAGGTTTAGTGGTTACATCTGGGTTGGTAGACGCTTGAAGGTTTAAATTCCGCAAATGATCATACGTGATCCTGCTATTTAGTGATTGGTAACTAGGTGATCACCTCAGGTTGCTTTGACTATCATGTAAACTTATTTTTTTAGGGAGCGAGAGAATAAGCCATTACAGATTTGGAGGTTTTGTTGGTAAGTAAGCATTGGAAAGAAGAGCTCTTGCAGAAAGCCACCACTGCCCCTCATCCATTCATTCATCCATCCATCCGCTCCAAAACAAGGGAATGGGGGAACTCTTGACTGAACCTAAAAGAAGAGCTGAGGGGTAATGATTGATGGTTGATGGTAATAACAGGGTCAGGTTCAGACATTGGGGAACATTTACTATTGGAAATGATGAAAGGGAATTTTCTGGCTGACTCAAATGAAGATCGGTTCCCTCAGTGTCTGCTTCTGAGATTGCTCTGAGGTGAATTTGTAAAATGACACCTTAGTCACACTAAATAGGGCTTGACCACTCCGAGATTTGTGCTGTTTTTGCACAATATTTGTCTGAAATCAACATCATTTTCTTTAGACGCTGACATATGTAGATTTTTTTCCCCCTTTTGAAAAGGAATCAGATGTATTTATTCTTCAAGTCATGGTTGCGGGCATGTTTGAGAATCCGCTTTTTTTAAAGCTAAATTGCATGTTTTCTGTGTTTTAAAGTATTCTAGATAGCACTTGAATGGTGCTTTGTACATGTGGCCAGTTTCGAGTTGCTAATCATGGCGTCCCTCTGAAAATAAGTTTTTGTTTATTTGAAAAACTCATTTCCCTGAGGTTTCAGGCGCACAGATTTTAAAGCCAAGCCACGAGTCCTCTCTTAAAGATAGTCTGCTCGTAAACTGACTATATTCACAATGCTTTATAGAGTTTCGTAGATTTCTCAGTGGAAGAAAGTCACATCAAACCATTCGTTTGGTTTTGTTTTAGTTCAGATTTGACACTCAACAGTTTATCAGAATCATTGCTTACGGACATGTTTTGTTCACGCTTCTGTTTCTCAGTAGCTAAATATAGTTGCCGTTAATAATCTTATTGACAGTTCAGTTGAAGTGGTGCCTAGATAAAAAAAAGTGCGCTTGATTAAAATAAAATTTAGTTTGAAAGATTTGGTGCATTAAATAATTGCTATGCAACTACATAACGATTACGAATACACTGAATGCTGCTCTTCATTGCATTGAAATAGATGTGATGCACATATAGATTTCCATTTAGAAAACATATCAATCATACTTAAAATTTGCAACATTTATTTCTTTGGACGCAATGTCAGTAAGTGATTTTTCTTCCAATGTACAGCAACTCTCAAAATACAACAGACGGTCTAATGTTCTTGTGTTAAGTTCCATCTCTAATGCAATTCATAGAAGTCTGTAAAAGGTTTATCAGATGAAAACCAGTTTGCCGTCTCTCGTGCCACTTTTAGAATGGCAAGGGCTGGTCACAAGTGTCATGCTGTCGTAATTGCTTTTGGCACAGCAGGTAAACGGCACAAATGGAGACATCTGTAGCTATCTCCATCTCTCATTAGCTGTGTGTGTGGTTGGGGCGAGGCGATGGGGGTCTGTGGTCTTCAAAAGCAAGCTTAATCCTCATCTATGTCAGCCTGAATGACTGAATTACATTTTAGCACATCCAACTGACCTCCTTCCATTGCTGCTACTAGTGGGATATCCACAGCCCGATCTCATTCACAAGGCTCGAGGGTAAATTTGTGAATCTCCACACTCCCTCTCATACTCTCTTGGTCTGGCGCTTTGAGAGAATGATGCGCGAAGCCATTTTCCTGCAGCCTGCAGCTGGTTGAGACGAGGAAACCAACACAAAGACAAACACATTCATTCTGTCTTATCTGTGCTCTTGTCTAAGTGAGACTGACAGTGGGCAACAGAGTGTTTGGTTTCTCCCCTTGGCTGCTTATCAATTTGTGGAGTTTTCACCTTCTAGATCGCCTATGGCCGATTGATGCTATGTGTACGTGTAGATGTAGTTGTGCAGTGTGTCCGTTTGTGGTTGGATGGAAAGATGCTCAACTGAACCTATTAAATGTGGAGACATGCAATGAAAAAAAACTGAAAAAAATCCAATACTAAAAGTTTTGCTGGGATAATATATATAAATATTCTTTTCTGTAGGAGTTGTCCATAGATTTCTGACATTAATACAGCTTGAACCACTTAATGTATTATACAGGCTATGTTGAAGCAATTTTCTATTTCTTTCTTATGTGTGCTATAAACATCCTTTCTTTTCCACAGGTTTTTGCAATTAAAACCGCTTTACTTAATGCACATCATACATACGCTGTACAAGGTTGTGCAGCATTCAAGCAAATTTTAACTAGAAAAGCAACACTTAAGTTTGAAAATGGTTTAACCCTGATGTTTGAAGGATTTATGTACAGGTAAATATAATTTAAGTGCCACAGATAGAAATTTAGTTTATACATTTCATAATTTTTTTGAACTAATTTTTGTAGACTGTGCTGGCAGAACACTTCATTTCCCAGAATGCATTGCCTGTGATGGACTTCTTCCTTCAATTCTTTCAAATTGATTCAGTTGAAAGGGAGCTAATTCTTCATTTCCAATGAGTTTTGCCCAACCCTGGTACAAACTGTCCTTTATATATATATATAATATTGCTTCCTTGCAAGCACAAAAATGTAATCTCTTTCAAAAATCTGGTTGTTCTAGAGGTCTAAAAATTAATTTTGCAAATGCTTTTTAGCCTGGAACGTGTGTTGAAACCTTGTGGTTTGGTTTTGTGGAGCCACTGAGATCCATGAGTGTGGAAAGGATGGAAAATTCCAGCAAGAGAGTTGCTGTTTGCAGTAGGAAGACGTATTTGTCCTTCTCAATATAGCCTTTGACTAGGCGGACCCTCACGCTCAGCCTCTCACTGGGAAAGGTCACAGCCCTGAAAGACGGGGTCACTCTTGATTTCTCCTTCTGCGGTCTCAATGAATAGAGAACTCTTGCTGGTTGTTATTGCTTCTCCAACACCTCTCTTGGCTTTTTTTGGAGCTTTCTTGTAAAGAGTGTTTAGATTGAGGACTGTTGTGGTGAAGGCATCGTTTTAATGAGGTCAGGAGAGCGTTTGCTGAGAGGAGCCCAGTGTTTGACCCTTGCTGTGAGGGTTTAGATACATGGCTTTTGTATGGATTGAAGGTCTTGACAGCTGTCTGTGAGAACCTGAACAAGACATAAACCATCTCTAGTTGTATAGTTCAAATCATCATCCAAAAATCCAATACACTGCTCTTTCAACATGGTTGAAGTTGATCCTATGGATTATGTCTCTGGTACTTTTGCTAATTTTTTTATACTTTGCTATTCAACACAGAACAGATGCTGAGTTTCAGTCTCTCCAGTTCACCCCCTTCTGTAAGTGCTGTGGTTTTCCCAATGGGTTAAGCAGGAGGCTATGAATAATGGAAGAGAACCTTTGCTGTCTCTAAAACGGTGATTAATTGGTTTAATTTGATCATGTTGTACCTTCTGGGCTTTGTATACCACCTGATTTGTCCTCTACCTGTTGATGAATCTCTTGTAGCCATCGTGTGTATCATGTCTCAGCTTGGAGCAGCCCACTTTGACCTATCTATCTATGAAAGACCTCTTTAGTTCACTCGAAAATGACCATTTTGGCATCATTTACTTTCTCAAACTCAAAAATGGGTATTTTGAATAGAGTTTTGTCCATTCAGTAGTAGTCAGTGGGGTCTAAAACAACATTACTTGGACCTCACTAACTTTGGAAAAAAAAAAACATATATATATATAAACCATAGACTGCATAAAGTCATGGACAGTATGTCCATGTTGTCACCCATAGTTTTCCAAAGAGTGTTTATAAAGCCTAAAGTAGGCAGAGGCAGCTGTTGGCATCTTGGCAGCACATCACCCTGCTTCACTTCCGGATAATTAAAAATGGGCAAAATAAGTGGGAGCTGGTTGCTGAAACCACGCCCACCTAACTGGACGGCAGTGACCGCAGAAGCAATCCACCTGTTACTCAAGGGCCGTGCCCTTAATAATGCAGAACTTTACGGCTTGAAAAATGTAAACGGATGAGTTATAACAAAAATTCACCCCCCTCACAGTACTGACTTCCCGATAGAGCCATGTCTTTTGAGCTGGCCTTTCGAAAGTAAAAGCAATGGGCTGACATGGTAATTGATCTCTGATTGGTGGGTTTGAGGGTATGTAACCATGGAGAGAATTTTCCAGTTCTCCAGGCCACATGCTAGCTGCCTCCCGCTGATATCAGCTCACTTAGTCTCTGTAGGGAACGCAAATTACTGCCTTTCTTCTGCAGAAACCTGCTGTAACGTAGTTAGACATGTATAGGTCTGAACAATTTGGCCTAATTTAATGGATGACCTCACTCTAACTCAAAAACACACGTCGTTAGATTAGCCATTGAACATTTTCATTGCACTGAAATGTTCATTTTAAAATTCTGAAAATGCGCCGCATTGGGGTGCATCCATTGACTAAAGTGATTGAGAGCAAGCTAATGACATTCTTTGTAGTTTGTAGCCACCGTGCTTCGATTATTTCTTTCACACCTCAAGCGAAGCCACAATCCCCATCCGAACCAATCTTCATGTTGTCTTACCTCTTACAAATGATGCATTTAAAAGGGAAGCCAAGCTTATGTTAATGTTCTTTTGCACTCTGCTTTACCGAAAGGCAATAAAGGGCATCCAGGCTCGAAGATGACTGGCTTATGATAAACCAGCCTTTCCTCCCCATTAGCTTTATGGGAAGAGTTGCTCTATTTTTCGTCAGGGATGAGACAGGCTTTACTTGACTCTAAAAGAGGTGATGTTGGTGATGTGGAGCAGAGTTTGAAACCCAAGTAGGTTGCAAATTGTTGTGGAATTATTAAAAAGTTAGTAACTCCATGTGGACCGTTTGCCTGAGGCTCTGGTTTGTTTGTTGGTTTTTGAACATCATGGCCCATTTTTGGGAGAACTTTCTGCTCTTGTTCTTAGTATTAGACCTAGTGTTCCTGCTCTTTCCTTTGAGTTAAATTTTGTGAATAAGAAGCAACTAATTGTTGCCATCCCTCTGATATGTAAAATACTTTTTGATGAAGTCGATTTCTTTCAAACTGGAATTTCCCCCTGCTGTGCACCTAAAAGAGGTAAGTCATAAAATAGTGATTAAAAATAGAGTTTGAACTCTCCATAACTAACTTAATATTGATCCAAATGCTGAAAGAATTATTCAATTGAATAAATAATCATGCAAGTATTTGTAGTATTTTATGAATGTCAGCAGCACAGATTGCGGAGTGCCTGCTGATGGGAATTAATTTAATGATAGTGTTGTTTTCCTCGTTGCGTTGTCAGGAAGCCAATTAATTTCATCCTCAAGTAGCAGCAGATTGCAAATATTTTGCAGGGTTTATCTCGGAAGCAGGCGTCCGCCACTGTATGTAGACTCGCGTCTGAAAGAAAATTGCTGTTTTTGCTAATTAGACATGATTGAAGGCATGTCAGGAGTACATGGAGTATATACATGGAGTTTTATTGGCAGGACACATCCATCAAACACGCAGCGACTCCGTGAACGTCTCCCAGGGGACACTGATTAACCCTTCCCCTGGATGAAATGCATAAATTGTGTGTTTTTCTTCGCCCCGCCGTTAGCGAGTAATGTCTGTCTGTGGCGTATATGAAGGCCGGGACGTGATTTAATCATTGGCTGTATTCTGTCGGGCTCTTAGGGCATCGTCCTTGCTGTGCATGCATCAATTACACACACAGACGCACATGCGCTTTAATAAGCCTGCGAGTGTGCTGTTGGCAGCAGTGCTGTCACTGAGACTGATGGTTGTGACAGCAGGCGGGTGATAATTAACCAAGATTCCTGCTATTCACTTTCTCTCACGCACACACACACACGATATTCAGAGCTTGATAGTGGCAGGTTACAGTGTGTGTGTGCTCCTTTTTTAAGGGGCACAAATGGTGCACTAAACACACCAGGGTCTTCGGTTCAAGTGTTCCCTCAGGGCAGAGCAGGTGACTGAGCATTAGCCAGTGGATAGTTTGTCCCGTTCTGAATGTGGTCTAAATAAATCTTGGAGAAGTGGACTTCAAATCTCTACTTGCTAAGACCCTAGCTATGCCCTTGATTATCCGCTGGCTATTAATATATAGAATAAACCTTAATGAAGCACATTAAAGTTCCCTTTAAACAACGTTCACTCAAATTTGACGAGAAATGTAGAGTGAGGCTTGATTTTTATCTCGTATTAATTGATTTGATGGCGTAAAGTGGGTTTTAAATCAGAATGGTGTCAGATCTGAATGTGGATTTCCGTCCTGAAACATTTAGTTTTGAAAGAGAACTGAGATGTTGAGGTTGAAGGTCAAGATCACCCTTCCAACGTGTCTTCATCTCTCCAAATATTTGATATTATGGCTTTAATGTTTTTTTTTTCAGTATTAAATTATTTCTTTAACTATTGGCATAATTTAAAGCTCAATTATCTGAAACGGACCCTAAACAATGTCTTCATTTTGACATTAACAAATATTCAGTAGAATAGGACATTCTTTTTGTGTTGATTGATTTGGACTTGAACATCCTTTTGACGGTTGAACTTTGTTTCACGTATTTCTGGAGCTGGTGATTTTAGTGATGTTCTCTTTGTGTTTTCAGAGGTTTGCTCAGGGTCACAGAGGGTTATATTGATGAGTTTTCCTTTGGGGAAGCTGTTGTGCGTTATGCAGGAAGCCAATAGGAAAAGCTGTTCATCTGTCTGAACTGCCTGTGTAAATATGGCCCTGGGTGGGCGTCTGTACTGTGTGTGTGTGTGTGTGTGTGTGTGTGTGTGTATAGAAAGGGGTTGAAAGAGTCTCTATTTTGGCCTAAATGAGAATAACAGACTAGATGCTATAAAATTTGACGTGAAAATAAGACTGTGAGAGCTAGAAATACAGGGCATGCAATGGACCTCATCCATCAACTTGAATTTGTGTAAATTATTCATTGAAGTATGATTTGCTTAGAATGCAGCATTATTTTTTTGCCTAAGAATGCTTTTAATGAACAATGTTTACACCACTTCAGTGGACAAATTGATGTGGAGTTTATAGTTTTTGCTTAAATTGTTTTAACTTTAGTGCAGTGCTTCATATAAAAATGCCTTTATGATAAATTTACACAAATACAATTCTCAATTGCCTAATTTCTATTTCCAATCTTTTTCATTGGCATTTTGTCAAGACAGCATAAAATACACTTACATTGAACTGATCGTGTTTAACCCTAAACCTTAACCATCCCTACCCAGGGAGGAAGAACACACACACACACACACACACACACACAAATAAAAAAACCCTGGCTGTATAATACTTTCTCATAATTTGCATTCTGAGGTGTACTAAGAGAGGCGTTTCTTAAGTATTATCCAAATCACAGTCCATCGCAAGTTAATGCAACAAGTCATGCAAGATACTTTCCATTGTGTTTGCAACTTTTTTTTTTTTACAAAAAGTGCAATACTTTCCTCTGTTTGTGTTGTGAAAGCTTTAGAATTACCTTATTGGTGTAAGATGCTGTCTTCCTGTGTATCATAATATTTGAGCCGCCAGCAGAGTTTTGAATCTGTTGACTGTATTCTTCCTGAATTCATTGTTACGATCTCTGTCATCATATTGGCCCTGACGGTGAAATACGGCATGTAATTGAAAAGCGATGGGGGGAATTTAACGACGCGCACGGCTCCCTGGTGACCTGCGGAAAGCACTCGCTTCCCCTAATTTTCCCCTTTTCCATAGCCGAGGCTGTGATTGATGGCCACGATGTTTATCCGGAACCTCGGCGAGAAAGAGAAAGATTGGCCGTGACCAATTCTGTTAGTTGTCTGGAGGGGTTCGGAGGCTCGCTTTTGTCCCGTGAAACTCCGGTGTCGTTTCAGGATGTGCTGTATTAATGAAAGCCAAGGGCCTGTTTATACACACATCGACGGGGAAATAGAAGCTGCGCTTTTAAATGCAGATTATTCTAAACCTCAGTTATAGTGGTTAACCTTCCTTTCTAGCATATCTCACCCAGAATCCTCAGAGGAGAGCCTCTCGGAGCTGTGAGTCATAGTCTTTTCGTTAGATTACGTGGGCGTCAAAAGCAGCGAAAATATTGCAGCCTCGCCTGAGTTTGGGAATTGCAAATGCGACTTTGAGATTCTTGAAATGCAAATGATGAATTGAACAGACTTTGTCACTGGTGCCCTCTACTCTAGGAACGTTATTGCCAGAAGAAAGTCTATTTTTTTCAGACTTTTCAGGAAGCATCTTGTGTGGATGACGCCTCATTGGTTGTTTAACTAAGCTTTCCTTTTGGCTTCCAGTTATTAAATTAGAATATACTTCTATTAAATTGAAATGACTCATTTTCTACATTTCAAATGCATTGTGAGGGTTGTTCCGCGTGACTCAAGCTTCATTGACCTCTGTGGAGTAACCATAACTTTTGAACCAATTATTCGCTACACTTTTAAACTTGTTGTGGTTAAAATGACTTGGTAAATATGTTGAATCTCTGATGCAAGGCATGTGAAACGGCCTTCAAGGGTTAGTTTGCCAAGAAATGAAAATTGTCTCTCTTTTTCACCCTCATTTCTGTGACTAACTTTCTGCAGAGTACAAAGTATATTAAGAAGTGTTTCAATTGAAAAAAATAAATTAAAGTGAATCCAGTGTTTTTTGAACCTCGGCATACTTCAGATATATTCCTTTTGTCTTCGTACAGTAATAAATGATGTCAGAATTATCATTTTTGCATGAGTTTTTCCCTTCGTAGCATCTTAGGATCACTAACATGTAAAAATGGTCTTCGTTCTTTACAATTTATTTTCATCATTGAATCCTAGATGTTTTGATTAATGGCTCTCCAAGGTCTCCCCCAAGTATTGGTTTCTTTAGACCCCGACACACGTTCAAACCCTCAAGCTACAATGTCTCTCTTTCATTGCGGTTCTTTTTTTATGTTATGATGGATTTATCCACTGAAAAAACAATTTACTTTCCAAGTGCAATTTTGCGATGAAGACAGTGATAGATAACAGAGATGTCAGTTTATTAACAGTCCCTGAGTAGTTTATTCTGCTCACTTTGAGGACCAGGATGCGTTTTTTCCCTCCCATCCAGAGAGTTTGAGCATACGTTTGTTTAAAGCCATTCTGAGCGCCTGCTGAGAAGAGATAAAAGGAACGGCGTGGAGGAAGAGAGTTGGAAACTAATGGAAGGGGCAGTCGCAGACAGGTGAGAATCAGAAGTAAAGGATAAAAAACCGAGATGGAGATGAAAACGAAGCCATAGACAGCTAGGTCCTAAGCTTCATGATCCACCCAGCATGAGCTCCACCTAGAGATTATTTTTGATATGAGATCATTCCTTTGACCTACGCTAAAAAAGAAACCAAGTTCAAAAAAAAAATCCAGTTGTTCCCTGTCCACCTGTTCCTTTTTTTTTTTCTAGTCGAAATGGAGACAGCACTTTTGTTTGCTGGTCTTTTCCAAACCATTCATCCACATACACACACACACACACACACAGTCAGACCTTAAACTAGTAGACTAGTAGTGCACTTATATATACTAGTCCAAATTTGGGCTGTAAAGTGCTAATGGTGACTTTTTACGTCCAAGTCCTATTATTGGGCACCCGGTGGATCTACCAACCCAGAAAATGTGAAAAAGAACAACCAAGTAAATTTGTTTTGGTAAGCCTTTCTCTGCAAGCTTGTGGAAAAACGAGCCGGTCATATTTCGCTTTCCCCATGACGTAGAAAGGGGACTTAATCTGCAAGTTTTCTGTTTTCGCAAGCGACAATGGTGTACCAGTTCTAACACAAAGCATGTTATCTCTTCTGTATTTGAGTCTCAGCCTCAGAGGAGACAAGAGAGCAGTGGATTTATTGATTTATTTACTTATTTTACGCTGCTACCACACCGATCTAAAATAAACGTGATTTCTGTCCCAGCTGTTTACCTTCACAGACATAACCGAATGGTTTTTGTAACTCGTTTTTAACAAACGTATGTATTTGACCATCTAAGCGCAATCAAACATAAAAGAGAACTTAATTGAGTACACACATGCCGTTTGAGTTTGCTTTCTGTGCACATGATTTGGATGTGTGCTCAGAAAACCCTGTCGGAAGTTTAAACTAAGGTTGTTTAAAATACATGATTTCAGCACGATAAAATTATAATCAAAACCAAATAAATGTTTTTTGTGTTTTTTTGCAGAGTAACAAACTGTAAAGGCACACCACTATTCTGGAAAAGAGGGCGGGGAGCAGCAGCTCATTTGCATATAAAGAGACATGCACAAAACTGCGTGTTTCTGCTTCCACTTAAAATAGGCATTTTCAAAATGATATAATGATCTGTGTATTTTGAGCTGAAACTTCACATTCTGGGGTCTTAAATTACATATTGGGATAACTGATATAATTAATCTCCTTTAGAAAACATGTTTGGCCATTTTGTATCACTGTTTTTCATTATCATTAACCATAAAAGCCCCATTTTTAATTTAAAAGCGGTTCAACAAAGTTCAACAGAAACTATTTAACAAAGCATGATTTCTTCAAATTTGCAATCAGTGTGTGTTGGTGCTACTAGAGATTTTGATGAGTTGGAATAATCGCATATATGTCGTGAATCGAATAATCGTGTATAATGGGTAATGTTTTTTTATATTTTACATTTTTATTGTTCTAAGACTTATTTGCACTAAGGACGATAACTAAAACCATAAATTTATAAAATTGTTTTAATTCTGGAAGAATAGCAAAGTCTGTATGACAACTGTAGCAATAATGCATCATGGGAATCCTTTTCAGAATGTGTTCCACACTTTAAAAACCCATTCTGGATGTTAATGTAGTTATTTGAGCTATTCTAGGAGGAATGGGTCTTTAGGCTGGGATAAGATTTTTATTGACAGTCACCTCCAACTCTTGTCTGCATGAGTTTGTTATTAAGTTATCACACTAAACTATCAAATTATTTTTGCAACCATAGTTTAGATGGTGACTTTAAACGAGGGGAATTTGCAGTTGTAAAAGTGCAGAGGAAAGCATGCTGTTAAAGTGTGTGTAATTTACTGTTTTCCTTGTTCTGCTTGGAATCCGTTATTTATTTCCTAATGCCTCAGCTGTGTTTTAATTAAGGATGCGTGCTCGCTGCGCTGTTGGAATTTAATTTACATTTGCCTGAAAATAAAAAGTAATCAAAGATTGTTCAGATCACAACCGGAGAGACTCCAGCACAATTTTTACAAAACCTGCAGCGCAGAGCCTGTATCGAACAGATATTCACCGCTGACCCAGTTTGGGCTCCTCTGGGACTCCTAGAACCCGTTTAACCTTCTCGGGCTAATGATGGCGGTCAGGTAGGAAACAAAGGCACAAGACGGCAAGAGAAAGTGTGGGATTATTAACTTTGTTTTATTAGATGAGTCTCTACGGGTTTGCAGTGCTTTGAGGTGTGAGTGTTAATTGGTGTTGTTTTAAAAGCCTTTGTTCTGAAGAATAACGGTGCGGAGTTGGAGACCAGCACACTTTTGTTCTTTGAAGAATATTGGGGCTTTATGGGAAGCATCTATGTTTTTATGCTGATAGTCCGTACACTGAGGTTTACACTTGGTATTAACATGTCTGATCTCTGGTGGTTTGATCATGTCTGCAGCACTAAATATGCACCAAAACATGAACCATACTCCCAGTTAGCTGTGGTCTTCTTAAAAGAGGCAAGAATGTGTGTATCTTGGCATTGTTCCTGTTGATACTTTGGTTGGCTTCTCATCTCAGATTACCATTCACTTGTAGGCTTCCATGCATGCATGAAGGTGTGCATGTGATTTGCTTTGCAGTTTTCTCTCTCTTACAGCTTTTATATATCAGACATGCTAATAGGTCGCCTTTGTTTGTCGCCTTTGTTTCACTGTTGTTTTATAAAGTGTGATCCTTGCATGTTTGCTTGTTTGTTTAGCTAATTTGTTTGCTAAGAGTACTCCGAGCTCAATTTACCATGTTTTACTATAGTTTTTAAATTCATTCTGCATATTTTCCTCAAAATCAACACATAAAAGTCAGGGCTACCCTGTTATCTAGGTATAGCCCATTGCAAAACTTGACTTAATAATTCATGAATAATTCATCCAAATAACACACATTTGGCAATTCAAGATGTAGGCTAGATTAGTTTGTTTCATCATCAAAACACATTTGGGGAAATGTAGCATTGCATCACTTGCTCACCAATGGATGCTCTGCAGTGAATGGGTGCCGACAGAATGAGAGTCCAAACAATAAACCACGCCACTCCAGTCCAGTCCATCAATTAACATCTTTAGAAGTAAAGAGTTGCATGTTTGTAAGACACAAATCTATCATTAAGGAGTTTTAACCTTTAAACCATAGTTTCTGGCCAAAATAAGAGTCTATAACTCATAATAACACTTCCTCCATTGGGAACGTCCATCTCATGTTGTAATCAAAATTCACCCTCATGTTTGTTTAGAGATGTTTTGGATAGTTTTTCACTTACAAGCTGCGTTTGATCAGTGCATATTTCTCTCCTGATTCAGGCGAGATGGCGTTTTCATTGGAGAAAGCAATATTATGGATAGAAGACTTGTGTTTTTGCTAGAAGCAATGGTTTGAATTGCACATTTTGCCACTTTTCACTTCACAAAATAATAACTGATGGACTGGAGTGGTGTGGATTATTGTGATGTTCGTATCAGCTGTTTGGACTCTCATTCTGACGGCACCCATTCACTGCAGAGCATCCATTGGTGAGCAAGCATGTAATGGTACATTTCCCCAAATCTGCTCTGATGAAGAAACAAACTCATCTGCATTTCGGATGGCCTGAGGGCGAATACATGTTCAGCAAAATTTCAATGAACTATTCCTTTAAATGTATAGATGTAGTTTTTAGTTCTTGAACTGCTCCAGGTTTTGAATTTTGTTGTCTGTCCTCTCGTTGCCTGAGAGTATCCTTTACACAGTAAAAACCACTGTCTTGCCTTCCATGTCTTTATCAGCCATCAGCTAGTTCAGACCCATCCAATGAGACTTGGTTTCCTGTCGTGAAGGTACAACTCAATCTGCTTTGTGAAGCCAAGTGTTTGTATTGTGTTCTCTCTGAAGGGCTTTTGTCTGTCAGCGTCTCTCTGTTGCTGAGATGTTCGGTGTAAACCCGTCCTACACCCCCACCTCTTTCTCCTTCTGAAGCCTCTGAACACAAGCTCCTAAATCAATGAGAAAAGGGCAGCTCCACTGTGATGGGCCTCACTTTAAAAGACCCAAGGAATGAGAGCTAGCTGTGAGCTGACGCTAGAGACTACATATGTGTGGGTTGCTTCATGTGCACACACACACACACACACACACACACACTCTGGAGGGGCTGCTGAACATCAGTCGCTGCAGTGCTATTCTCATGCGTCTCTCTTGAGAGAGAAAGAGGCTGGAGACTTCAGTTCTGGAATTACTAAAAAAGGACCATAAAAGTATCTCAGAAGTAGTATGTACTTGACTCGTGTGCTGTATTCCAAGTCTTCTGAAGTTATATGATAGCTTTATGTGAGGAACAGATCGAAATTTAGGGCATATTTCACAAATGTTGCTCTTCGCTGTCCCTATACGTTCTAATATGGTGTTTCTGCCTCGGGAAATCCTTTCGTAGTTGCCTTATTTTTATGTTTTTTGACAAGGCATATTTTTATGATGCCTTTTTATCATTTTTGAGCTTGAGTCCCAATTTACTTCAGTTATTCAGAAAAATGAACCAGTGCATTCAAAGAAAGTCTGTCATATATGGTTTAGGAATTAAATCTATCTGTCTGTCGACTTGACTTATTAATGACGCTCAATATATCAGAATTATTATTATTATCAGTTCTATTAGATTTTATGAATTGTTTTTTTTATTATGAAATGCCTATATGAAAATAAGTCTTGATTAGATTTTTATTGATTTTAAATTTGATTGATTTATTGATCTTTTTTATGTTTCTGTGTGTTTTCATTTATTTATTGCCAATTTTTTTTATTTGTAGTTCAATATTTAATATAAATAAAAATAAATTAAATAATAATTATTTTATATATATATATATATATATATATATATATATATATATATATATATATATATATATATATACTTTTTTTTTTTTTTTTACTTTTTAAATTAATATATTAAATTAAAATTAAATTAAATTTATGCATTTAGCAGACGCTTTTATCCAAAGCGACTTACAGTGCATTCAGGCTATCATTTTTTACATATCATGAGTGCCCGGGGAATCGAACCCCCAACCTTTCGCTTGATAACGCAGTGCTCTACCAATTGAGCTACAGGAACACTATTATTATTATTATTTTCAGAATGAGCAAGAATTTGAACATTGTGTGTCCCTAAACTATTTTCTGCATCCCTCCGTCGGTCTTGTTCTGTGGGAATCTTTTCCAGACTAGTATCTCCTTCTGTGCTTGTGTTGGTGCAGCTGATGATGGCGGACCACACACACTCTCATACCATCAGAGCAGGTGTTCTGTAATCATCCCACTTTAAGAGCTGTTCACATCCTCAGCAGGAGCCTTGCAGCCCTCCCACACACACACACACACACACACACACACACACGATGATTTGAAAATGTTATTGCTCAGAGATCGCTCTTTTATAGCTCAGGAGACTCTTCAGGTTAAGTGTAAGTTGAGCTCTATTGACCGCAGCGTTAATGTTGATTGCCATCATTTTTGATGAAAATCGTTCTGACTCAAAACTGAGGGGAATGGGACAATGCAATAACACCGTTTTTAGTATTGGAAGTATAGCCACAGAGGTATAGGACAGAATTACGTGCTTTGTAATTGACAATAATTTAGTTATTTGTACACAATATTGCAAGAATCCTGAAAAAAGGTTGATGAAGTAGTGTTTATGCAAAGGAATTGTTTTGGTAATGCATAACCAGAAGCACAATCACCTAGAAAAGTAATCTTAATGGAGACTTTCTAGCTCGGATGGGCATTAATTGAATTATTAATGCAATTCATTAAAGCGACATTTCTGCTTTACAGTCTCTGGAACACCGGCTTGGTTTACTTTCATTATATAAATAATAATAATAACAATATTTAATAAAATAATGTTTAAATAGTTATATAGAGAGAGAGAGAGAGAGAGTTTAACGTTTACTGTGATAGTTTAAATAAATACATTTAGAACAGAAGTTAAAATAAGTTTTATATATATTAATTATAGTAAAAAAAAAAAAATATTTGGAAAGAAAAAAGATTGTTAACAAGACGCATCCGTAAACCTTCAGTTTCAGTCACAAGTTCATGTTGTGGTGTGTTTTATTCTGTCTGGAGTTGAACAGTTGGCCGTGAATGTTTACCTCACAAATGGTGAAACAGGATCTTTCCGATCCGCCTTTCCCTCATTCTGCTTTTCATTCTTCTCTGTCTGTCTCTAAATGATCAGATTAGTGGTTTTGTTTGGATGGTGGAGTCACACGATGAGAGAACCCCAGCGCCTCCTCTTTCCCAACAGCAGCTCTCTCTCTGGACTTGAGCCTGATTCTCTTTATCCACCTGTGTTTTTCCTGCCGGGTGCAGTCGCTGGGAAAATAGAGCTGGCTTCGGAGCGGCATGAAGAAGCACTTGAGTGAGCAGCAGCTCTGAGAGAACAAGATGAAGCCAAACCCACATCTCCGGCTCGTTCTGTTTCGCTTGAGATGGACTGACCCTTATTTGGGAGCGCTGCGGAATTCTGATGAGCTTCTTGATGTCAGTGCTGTGGAACGTTCGGTCAGATTCCAAAGCAAACAGATAAAATATTTATCCCTTATAAAACGGATGGGTCCGGCTGTAAAATCCGATCGGATCAGACACTTTGAAGCATTTGTAAGCAGCGTACAGCTAAGCTAAGAAACTACCTGGAAGAAGATATTTATACTCATTATTATTATTATTATTTTTATTATTATAAACTTGAATTTTAATTGTATACATTATTTTTCATATATATATGTATATGTATATGTGTGTGTGTGTGTGTTTTTACTTATCAATTATTTATTATTATTATTATTATTATTATTATTATAAAAAATCTTATCTATTTGTTTATAAGACTCTTTTCTACTCAAAATAGTTTTGTTATTATTTGTATTAAACATTTTGTTTGTATTTTATTTGTTTAGAAAAAAAATTCCCTAAATGTTTTTTATTATTATTAATAGTTATATACATTTATTTACTTATAATTTCTCCTCAAATTGTTATAATAAAAAAAAAAATGTTTTTGTACTTTTAAGAGACGTTTTTCTTAAAAAAATAATTATTATTGTTATTCAATTTTTGACTTTTTAGAGCCACTTGTAAAATATTTATTATTGATATTTTTCAGTCTTTTATCATATTACTGTTGCTTTCTGTTTATGAAACCTCTTGATCTACAGAGTGAATCAAATTGCTGAATAATTTTTTTTTTTTACCATGATAAAGGGATGTTGTTGAGCACAGCGCAGAATAAAATAACGTTTAGTAGCCTTGCTTTATTGAATGTTATCTCTTCCAGATTTCCGAATCCTCACATTTACACCCCATTGTTGACTAGACGGATCCTCGAGACGTGCTGTAATAGATGCATGCAAAAAGGCATGAAAACCCATCAGAGTTTTGTGTAGTCAGCTATTGTAGAAATGCGGTAGGTATTTCTCACCGGACATGATAGTATTTGTCAAGATGTTATTTCTTCCCATCACACAGATTGATACAGGCAGCTTGAATGTATGTCTCTATTTTGCCGGTGTGTTTCTGGGTCTAATGTTTACTTTGATACGCTGTGAGCTACAGTATCTGGGGCCTTTAGCAGCGCTGTTGCCCCTGGTTTATTTATTTGAGGATGAATAATACACACTGTCCTTGGTGGAAAAACCTCAACTTGATGCTCTCAATTTGGGTTGGGAAAGATTGGAGGAGTCTTGAAGTCTCCTTTTGGTTATGTGTGCATCTGTTTGTTTATTGATATACAGGCAGACTATATTGCATCAGTAAGTGATTGCCATTTAGTCTGAAAACTTCATGATGGTTAGATTTTTCTGAATGTGTAATAACTATGTGTGTTAAATGAATCTCCAGAATGCATAGAAACGCTCTTTGTTGTTGTCTGATCTCAGAGCAGTTGTGATGCTTTATTTATGAAGGAATCCAGTGGCGTTTCTTGCTCGGCGTCAGCGTTTAATGAAGACCCCTGCTGCGTGCTGCCGTCCTTCTGTCAGCGCAGAGGTTTTTATTGGCATCCAGAGATCTTCTGCGAACGACTTTCTTCACGCATACTGCCACGCTTCTTCCTCGCCTGCTCTTTCAGTCTTGAATCGCCAAACGAGTTCACTCCGAGCACACATTAATTCTCCCTTCAGTGCTAATTAATAACCCTGCCCCAGACAGGCCAGGAGAAATGGCTCTGCTGCGTCCAAAAACACAGCTCCTTCTCGACCTGTCATACAGTAAATGATCGTCCTTTCAGTTCCAGGCCCGCCTTCCCTGCTAATATAGCTTCATCTCATTTATTATACTCGATTGAATCGGCTGCCGCTCTTTGTCAAGTTATGATGAGGCTTTAAGAAGTCATTTGTTCAGCTGATTCAGGTCACAGTCGGAGTTTGATTCTACGGGATTTGATTCGGTTTTTGGGAATCAGTCCAGTGTTTTTTTAATTTAAAACAATTTGCATGTGGAATTATATTAAAGCTGCAGTAGGTAACTTTTGTAAAAAAATATTTTTGATATATTTGTTAAACCTGTCGTTATGTCCTGACAGTAGAATATGAGACAGATAATCTGTGAAAAAATCAAGCTCCTCTGGTTCCTCCCAGTGTCCTATTGCCATTTGCAGAAAGTCATCCGCTCCCGGTAAGAAACAACCAATCAGAGCTGCGGTCCGTAACTTTGTTTGTGTTCAAAATGTAGAAAAATGTACATAATAAGCGAGTACACCATGAATCCATTTTCCAAACCGTGTTTTTAGCTTGTCCTGAATCACTAGGGTGCACCTATAATAAGTGTTTATATTCGGACTATTTTAGATTGCTTCGGGGATACCGCGGCGGAGTAACCCAGTACCTTTGTGATTCTTCATAGACATAAACAGAGAGAAGTAGTTCCGGCTACGATGTTCTTCCGCAAGACGCAAGCAGTTCTGTTTATTAACCGCAAGAGCGTCAAAAGTTCCCTACTGCAGCTTTAAAACATCTAAATGCCACCTAATTTTTATTTTATTTATATTTAATACTTATTTATGTTATGTCATCTAATGTTATGTGTGTGTGTGTATGTATATATGTATGTTTATTTATTTCTTATTCATTCATTCATATATATTTATATATATATATATATATATAGAGAGAGAGAGAGAGAGAGAGAGAGACATTATGCATTTTCATGCACCGAACTCCAATCATTGGCTATAATCAGTGAATGTCTGCAAAGGTTGGGATCACCTTGTCTAAACCAGCGCTGAATTTCCTGCAGTAAATGCATGTGTAATAAAGTTACTCCAGGCTACGAGATAACCATGCGTAGGACAATATTGGTTTTGTAACCTTATCTCTGACAAGCCATAGGATTTGTGCCAGTCACTCTGTCCTGGAAGAGTGTGTGTGTGTGTGTGTGTGTGAGTAAGTGTGTTACAGCTCTTGAACATGTCCTGGCAGAGTTTGTTTGCTGGAGGCTATATCAAGTGTCTCGCTGGTACACACTCTGGCCTGGAGTGTGTGAGCATGTTCATTTTCTCTGAATGAGACTCGTGTTCACCCCGTGTGACCAAAGTGGTTCAAGAAACACAGCCGAGAATGTGTTTTTGTATGCTTATTTTCTCACGTTCCACCCCCACTTACTTACACACGCTTACTCTTTTCTCTGGCGAGCATCTCCGAGGATCAGATCTCATGTTATGGCAGCCTTTGCTGTAAATTAATTTGGATATTAATCGAATCCCTCTGAGCGGCGCGATGCCGGTGTCTCGCTGTCATGGCTACGACCCACCTTGAAATCTATTAGCATTGTAATGGCATGGTAATCCAGCGTTTCTGCCCTATTCATCTGCGTCACTCAAATGCCTCCGCCGCACAGAGATGTCAACTAATCCGGCCGCCGAAGATTCAGCAGTTAAACCCTCGTCAATGCTTTGCCGTCTTGGGCTGACCTGAAGTCTGCAGCGCTCAGGTTTCTAGGTTTTCGATGGAATGGTGTTCGGGGAGTTTTAGTCTGAACTCATTATTCTTCTGTGATCTGACACATTTCTCAGGGAAATACTGAAGAAGTGATGCTTTCTTTAAGAACAAAAGTGTGGGGTCGATTTTATTCTATCTGTAAGGAATCGATCGGGTTGTGAGAAGTGTCTAAGAGGTGATGACGTCGAATGTGCATTTGTGCTGAATATCAAGTGAGATTGTCTTGAGGAATGGTTCACCCAAAAATGTAACTTTGCTAAAAATGTACTCGCTCTCAGGCCATCCGAAATGTGCATCAGTTTGAGAAATGGAGAAATGTAGCATTCCATCACTTGCTCACCAATGGATCCTCTGCAGTGAATGGGTGCCGTCAGAATGAGAGTCCAAACAGCTGATAAAAACATCATAATAACCCACACCACTCCAGTCCATCAGTTAACATTTTGTGAAGCACTTTTGACTCATAAACCGTACTTAATCTGTGCATATTTCTCTCCTAAATCAAGTGATGACTTGTTCACTATAGACAGCAATATTAATGCTTCATAAGATTTTAACTGATGGACTGGAGTGGTGTGGATTATTGTGATGTATTTATCAGCTGTTTGGACTCTCATTCTGACGGCACCCATTCACTGCAGAGCATCCATTGGTGAGAAAGTGATGCAATGCTACATTTCTCCAAATCTGATGAAGGAACAAACTCATCCACATCGTGGATGGCATTGAGGGTGTTCCAATAAATACAATTTTTGGGATAACTATTCCTTTAATTCAAGTTTGACTTGACACTGAAGTTACACAGCAAAAGCATATTTATTTTCACAAATGAATGTGGTTCAGGTTGGAGTTGGAAGTTTCTGATTTAGGAAGATTTTGGCTGTATGCAACAGATCTGTCTCGCATGAGGTTGAGTTATTAACCAGCAAAGCCAAGTACACAGACATCCTGCGTTTTGATGGATGTTCTGTTCATGAATAGTTTCCTGGATCCAATGTCTGAAGGTGAGTGCTGCAGAATTCCTTTGCACCGTTTCTAGCAGCCGCCAGCATTGGCTCACACCGAGATGTGAACGCTCACAGCAGAATGATGAAGCTGGTTTACATCTTTGGTAGATTCTTTCTCTTTTGACTCAACATGCTGCAATTTCTTGCTGAACACAGTCTTGCAGATTCATTCTTGAAAGATTTATAGTTGTTTTGTTGTTTTCTCCATGTATTAACATATCATCTTATTTCAGATTTTCACCTTCATAATGGGTTGGTACATCTATGTGGCTTCTAACACAAGTTCCTGTGTAATACCTCAGTTTAGACACCAATTAAAAGCTACTTTTAGATCAGTGTTAAGTACCTCACCATAAACAGACCCGTCTTCCTCCATAAATATCATCTCATATACCAGAGCTGCTGACACAGAGTCCAGGGTGACAATGAATTATTTAGCTCACAGTTCAGGCGCATTGGATTGGCCTCGTCCCAGGTCAGTCCACTTTCTCCATGACCATGCAGTGTGGGTTAGGTAGACGCGCCATAATTCATGGATTCACCTTCGGATTCCCCCATGACTACACAGCCTGTCTCTCCTGAACAGAGCTTTTCAATAATGAAGGCGTTCGCTCTGAAGTAGATCTGCTTCCCTAGTGCTCAGAAACATCTCTTGTTGTGCACGAGGTCGGCCAATCAGCAACACTGCAATCCATATTGTGTGCAAAATGTAGAAAAAAAAATCCTCACTGAGTAAATCTGTCCATCTTTTATTGTGTGATCCATTTAATTTCATCTTAAAGGGGTCCTAGTATGTTCTTGTAGAAAGCCTTGATTTTGTTTTGTGGGTGTAGGCAACTCAAACAGGCTCTCATTATAGGTTGTTCGGGAAAAACACATTAGTTTAAACAAATTTTACATTATTACAACACCTCTCTTCCCAGTCTGGCATGGACATCTCAAATAGTCCCTGTATCACATGAAGGCCCGCCTTCTGAAATATGAAATGCGCTGTGATTGGTTAGCTGGGCCAGTGTGTGTTGTGATTGGCAGCACTCACCACCTTGTTGGGAAACGTCATGCCCCTTACCATAGCCACCTGCGAGCTTCAGTGTAAATATTGCGTCAAAATCAATTCAATTTGAGCGCGATTTAAACCGTATGATTGTAAGCACTCTACGTTCATCTGCTTTGGGAAAGCTAGCGTGTCTCAGACATCTTCTGTAGTGCAGCTCAACCAGGTCTCATCCCATTCGTCAATATTTGTGATATCACAAATCCCAGGAAATATGTGTTTTATTCCAAACGAGCCTTTCGTTGTAGTTTTTGAAAAGTGATTTCTGTTCAATTAAATATCTCCTGAATTGGACTATTAGCTTTGTAACTGCAGATAGTGTTTTTTATGCTCAAACAGAAACATTACAGACTAAAGTTGGGAAAAGTGAAAAAGTATAATAGGACCGCATTAAGTCCTGTTTGTCAATAGTTCTGTTCTACATGTTCGCGTAATGCTATTATTCTATCTGTTTCTATTGTTCTCTCATTTTGTCTATTTTTATCTTTATCCTATATCTTTTGTTTTATCATTCTATCGTGATTGGGGCTGCACAGTTAATCAAAATTAAATTGCAAAGGCAATAAATCGCGATTAGGCAGAAGCTGTGAATGTCATGCGTATCTTTCAGTCCTGTGATTAGCAGTAAATCTCCATCCAAAGGTCAGAGGGCGCTCTCGTGCTGAAAACCCAAATAATAAATAAACAGAAGATTGAACTGCTTTCTTTGATTCAACGTGACTAATAAACACACGACTACGGCATTATATGGTTTATTTGAGTTCTTATTATTAAATTTTCAGGATAATAAAGTATATTATAATTAAATACTAATCGACATTTGTCACTGCTTAGAACACAATGAAATATTGTGTGACTTAATTATTCTGTGTAAGAGTAAAAACGTTGTTCAATGTGGTATTTTCACGTGCTCTCAGATGGAGGAGCATTTACTACACAGAGACGTAGTTCACTGAGAAGATACGCAAACAGCTGTCATTATCGCAAACGATTTCATCGTTTTCATAATTGTACGATTATAGATTATGAACGTGATATTGCATAGCTTATCAGAGAACTACGGCTCTGTTGTAAATGCTGGTCCACGGGAAAGCAGGTGACGGAGATTTACTACTAATCACAAAACTGGATTTACTGAATAAATGTGCATGACAATCGCGTTTGATTAACCATGATCACGTGATAAACAGGAAAATAACAATCAATTATGGACTCAGAAGTCTGCATGATAAATCACAGTGAAGCTGCTTCGACACAGTCTGTATTGTATAAAGCTCTATTGAAATAAAAGCTACTAAATATCTTTGAGTCTATCTGTCGGGCTCTGTGGCATTTCAGATGCACTTCACTGACAATCATGGCAGAAGTTGGACTAAATTTAGCCCCAGAAGCACAGGTGTTAAATAGAGGTCATTTATAATCATCATTTACTCATTCTCATTACCACTTGCTCCTTTGGCCTTTCTACCTCTCTCTCTCTTGCTCTGTTCTCTCTTGCTCTCAAACTGGTGACGGAAATGTGTTTTACAAACCTGTCATTATTCTTGCAATTGACCCTTTAAGCTCCGCCCCTCTTGGTTACTGTTGCTAACTCGCATGACATTTACAAACAAGCTTTTACTCTTTACTGAGAGAAGTCTACGGGGGATCGGTGTTCTTGGGCAATTACAATAAAAGTACGCTTCAAGCTATCCAACCACGCAAATCCTCCACAGACTGACATTAGCAAAATGGCAGGACAGCAAGGTATGATTTTTTAAGACGGGGCTTAGCAAAGGTCGTTTGAGAGGAGAGGAGTGAGTTATTGCATTTGGATGAAAGTTTATAAAGAAAAACTATTTTCTTTTGAATAACGAGCATTCAATAAATCTTTTCCCAACAAGACCAAAAACTTGTATTAAAGTAAACAGGAGCGATTTTGATTTCATGATTTTATTTTTGCCCTTTTAACAGCATCTTTTATGTTGTTGAGGATGCCCTTTAGAATATGATTTAACCGTGACATTTCCAGACTATCTCTCAATGGATGTCACTGGCGCATTTGACTCGCCCCCACAGTAGCTCTTTCCAAAAAGAAATAAGGTTGCACAGATCTCTAAATATTCAGTAATGCTTTTGCTGGAGCAGCTCAAAGTCACTTTCAGAGCAAAAAAAAGCATGGTAATCTCAAAGTCAATCTCATGTCTATAAATCCAATTCTTGATTGGGCACGGATTTCTCATTATTCGGGAACCGTCCGTTGTTGTCACAGATGAATGGAGATAACCCCATTCCTCTTTGGAGAGGATGTCGTGGATAGTTTTCTAGCATTGGCCCTATTAGATTAAATCTGCCCCCGGCCCGGGTGGGGGCCATAGCCTCGGCGAATGAAAACCGTCTGACTGTTAATCTGAGCTCATCAGACTTGTTCATAAACGAAATCCTCTCTAGGTCTTGGCGAGAACGATGGTAGGTCAGAGCCGGCGGCTTACTTAAACTCTGAGATTCACCTGTTTGTAAGACCTCGGTCCATATGGCTCATATCAGCGAGCGATTATACGGCACCCTGGGACACTTGCTCACATCTTTATCTTGGTTAAAGAAGAGCACGAGGAAAGTCACTGGGAAGAAAAACGATCATCTGAACCTGCAAAGGCATCAGTTTGGATCCTCATTTTGCTTTTGCGGTGTGAGAAACGGCATGTTGTGAATGCAAATGTGACGTCTGAATCCAAGAAAAGCATTACACTGCATACGTGTGATGTGGATTCAACAGAACATGTATTACAGTGTAGCGCCGACCTCTTCTGTTGAGGTTTTCCAAGTACTGTTGGGTTAAATCATTGTCTGAATGAATTTTGTTTAACGTAAACACGCTTTGACTTTATTTTAAACGGCTAACCTTATGTCATCAGTTGATAATCAATGGAGCTGTTACAAACAAAAGTGAGGTTTCCTACATAGATGAGTTCCTGACCAAGGATGTAACCAAATATTTAAGATTTTGGGTTTTAAAGGTCAAAGCTTGAAAATTGTTATTGATTGCCCACTGTTCTGCATTTCTTCTCCAAACATGACAAATGTAAGACAGCATTACCTTCGAGGATAAAATAATCCCCAAACTAAATTGTGACTGGTTCAGTTGAAAATCAATAGTTAAATAGAATACTTTTAAGATTGTGGGAAAGGTCCTGTGTGTTCATCTTTACAAGTAAAATATGTTTAATTAATATTATTATAAATTCTAAAATATCTAGAATTTATTTATTTTTATTTTGTTCTGAGAAGTATTGAATCTTAAATGTTTGTAATAGATTAAAATTGAACTATTTTGGTAAATGTAAACTGTATTTTTGAGATGAGTTGTGATTTAGCTAGTATGCTTACACCAGTAATTACTAATTTAAGAATCAATAAAATAAAATAAAAAACAATCTGAATCGGAATTTTTCGTTTCAGTTATTATTAAGGTTCAGTTTAAGCTAGAAGTTCGTTTCTTATGTAGACCCAGGTTTGGAACAGAACCATTGAATTTCTTGACATGAGTTTCTTCTGCCTATATATAATCTTATTGTCCAGATGAATGTCAAACCTGTTCCCAGGTCAGTTACATGACACTCAGAAGTTTTATTCATGCTATGCCCGTGTCTCAAGCCCTCTTTCTCTTGGCTTGATTTATCACCTCCGCACCTCTGTAGTCAGTGATGTATGTCCTCCCCGCTGTTCTTAATCTCACCCTATACAGCACTAAACACAGTCAGGACACATTCCTGTGCTGTGCAAGAAAACTGATGGGTGCCTGCAACATGATCTCTGGAGAGTTTCGTATATATGTATGTACAGACTCAGACGCAGATATGTTTGAATTGTGCTAGCGTAATGCTAATGGCATACTGTCCAGTATAACGTTCACTGCCTGTTTTTAATAGTGTATGCATGTGACAAATGAAATTATAAAACTGTTTCCAAACAGGTTTCCTGAACATTAATTTCTATGTTGTGAATGTGAAACAGAAAAAAAAAAAACAATGGTCTAACATCGTAAAGTGCATTGCATTGTGGGCTTCAGTATTTCATGTATTCAAGCGTATGCTGCAGAAAATTCCCAACAGTGCTCTGCATACATGCTGCAATTTAGCATGAGTGCAGCAGTCATCATCCATCCAGAACGTTCTCCAGGTGTTTGGTTCAGAGGAAATGACAGACTCTCTCTCTCTCACACACACACTCACACACACAGATGTCACAGGCAGGCTGGTAAATATTCTGCTGGCGTTCTGTTCAGCTGTGAAGCACCTGATGGCAGCGTTTCATTACTGCCGCTCGGGTCGATGCGTACTGCAGGTTCACTTGTTCACGATGCCCCTCGACCCTCTGACACCTCAGCTGGGATCTGAGCTTGCACTACTGGTGTATGAACACCTTGACTTCACCCGGTACCTAGAAACATCAGATAAAGTACCAGTGACGAATCCGAGACATCGAAGTGAATAGCTGGAGGATAAACATGAAATAGTGTATCCCACAATGCAGTGCACTTAAAATTATTCTTTTTGTAATCGTAAAGGAATACTTCACCCAAAAATGAAAATTTGCTGGAATTTTACTCACCCTCATCCAAGATTTTTTGATTTGGAGAAATGTAGAATTAAATCACTTGCTCAGCAATGGATCCTCTGACTGCAGTGAATGGGTGCCGTCAGAGTCCAAACAGCTGATAAAAACATCATAATAATCCACAAGTAATCCTCACCACTCCAGTCCAGCATTTAATAGTCCATAATCCATAATAATGCTTCCTCCAGTGAAAAAGTCCATCTCTTGTTGTCTCTCACATTAAAATCCACCCACGTGTTTTGAGCGGTTTTCTCATGTAATTGGTGTTTGATCAGAGCATATTTCTCTCCTAATTCAGAAGAGACTTCTTTTTCTTCACTGGAGAAAGCATGGATTATGTACCCATATTTTAGCCAGTGGTTTGAAGTTAAAAACTCTATATTAAACTCTAATAATGGATTTGTAACTTACAAAAACAATAGCTTTTGGCTTCACAAGATGGACTGGAGTGGTGTGGATTATTGTGATGTTTTAACAGCTGTTTGGACTCTCATTCTGATGGCACCCGTTCACTGCAGTCAGAGGATCCATTGGTGAGCAACTGATACAATGCTTAATAATGCTATAACGTATGCAAGTAAAATGGATTGCAGATGACAAATTAATGATGACTTTGTGGCTAATAAAAAAGCTTACACAAAATTAGATTCAAAAGACAAAATGAAACACCTAATGTACATTGCATACTTCACAGTATACTGTTTAGAAGTGCATGCCTCTTCACTTGTTTTCTTCTTAAGTGACCTTTATATTTCCGGGCTTTGCTCTCGTTCTTTGACCGCATGCATCTGTATGAGCAAGATAAAGACTAAATGATGCTTTTCGCAAAACTCTTTAACAACACCAAAACCAGAGGAGAAAAACTGTCGTATACTTAAGGCTCTCAGAGAGATGGGTTTGATATCAGGCCTGTAATTACGCAGAGATGTGACTTGCCTTTCAATGCAACGGAGGAGAATTGGTAGGAGGAGAAATGCAATGGAAAAACGGTCTTTCTCTCCCCTCGTGTCTGGTTTGAATTATTTAGTCGTTGCACAATGTGTGCAAAGTGAAATCATGTTAAACTCCGTGTCGAATGAGGTGCTGTTGAATTTTGAGGGTGTGTTGTTTTCCCTCTGCTTGCGCTGATGTCTTATTGGCCTCTAGATGGGATCGTGGAGGTCATTAAACCTCCACAGTATCTGGGTTCTGCTGACCTTAGCGGGCCGCTCTGCGCAGGAGGAATTGGAAACAGAGGTCATTGATTTGCAGCGGTGCTCTGGAATATCTTTTCTCACTGCAGGGGAGGGACGGACACGGGTTTGTCCAATTTCTGCTTTTATTTCTAAATCAAGCAGGCACCGGGTGATGCATGCTATTGTTTGTTGTCTCTATATTTAATCCAAACTGTGGCGGTTGGTAGAGTTCGTTCTTATATGCGCCCTGTTTAACTGACAGGACTTAAAAACACATGCAAATGATAAACTTTCACTCTATGATGGTTAAGCTGTGCAAGTAATCCTGCGATGTGACTATCGTGGTTTCGTACATCGCAATATCGACACTTAAACGACACATCATGCAGCCCTATATATATATATATTTATATATCCAAAGTACTTTGCAGCATGACGAGTTGGCTTTGATGTTATGGCCAGAAATTATTTCATTATCTAGCAAATATTTGTAGATCAAATACACCAAAACCAAAACTTAGAAAGGGTTTCCTGTCAGATGTGTTGTTACATTGCATTGCGTGTATGAAGTTGATTTGGCTTTGTTGATGTATAATGGGACCAGTCTAGTTTAGCACCGTCTCCTTTCACTTTGTTGGTTGAAAGCTGTAACTTGAAGACATTTAATCCCACCTTTGGCTTCTAACGTTAACTGGTTTAAGCAACCGATTCAGAGCCTGTTTTTCCAGGTTGCAACTTGGTGGAAATGTGAAAGCCGAGTTTGTAAATGTTTTTATAAACGTTTGAGCTGCCAAATTCATTCAAATGCTCTTGTTAAGCCTCACATTAACTCACCAACACACAGTACCACATAAACACACATGGTGATTTAATCGAGGTCGTCTCTCCTGCAGGCTTTCATTAGCGCCAGCAAGGAAAGGTCAATTGTGTGCTTACTGTTTTATGAAGCTTTAGTCTGAAAGCCGGAGGCTGCGGTAACAACACTGTTTCTACAGTTTAATGGAGTGTCTGTGTGTGTTTTGGTGTTTTGTTAGAAATTGAACCGGTGGATGTTGGTTTTGGACGAGGAACCACTGGAGAATGTAATAAGGCTCACAGTCTCCTATTATGGACCGATACCTTGTACTATTTTTTTCCAGAGTTTCTGCAGGATTTGATATTGATGACAAGCCGGTTATGGGTTACTTATTGGTGTGCTGATCAATGTAGCCTCTCTGATACTGAATTTTCTCTTCTCAGAGTAATCAATGGCAGACGGTAAGGCCTGCAAGAGTTTGGGTAAGCCGATGGAGCTTTCTAATAGAGCTGTGGGTGTCTCTTCATTAATCAGTGTCCAAACTGCACACAGGATCTATCACATATAAACTAATGAAATCACTGCGCGCTGCGCCGCCGCCTCTGCTGTTGTTCCTCAACTCGCCTTCTTTTAATTGGCATTTGGCTCATTTTCCTCAACGTTTAATCAGCTCTGAAAGAAAGCGTAACTTGAAGCGGCGCTCCATTGGTTTCTTCACAAGTCTGACTGCGTTTGGTGGCGGTGCGTGAATTTGGACGGCTGCCAGTGGGGTTTTTGGACGACGTCTGAGGGTTGATGCAGACGTTCAGTCAGATACTTTCTCTTTATTTCTCCATCTGTCTTTTGTCCTGTCTGAAACAAGCAATTGCATATACAAAGTCTTGGGTGTATGTTTGTGATGTAACAATTAGCTGGTTTAGTTTACTCTAGCCAAGTCATTAGAAACATTAAAGAGATAGTTCACCCAAAAATGACAATTCTGCCTTCATGTCGTTCCAAATCTGTAAGACCTTCATTCATCTTCTGAACACAAATTAAGATATTTTGGATGAAGTCCAAAAGCTTTCTGGCCCTGCATAGACTACACCGTCTACTTCAGCTCTGACTGGTAATGCTTGGACTAGAGCATTGCAGCCATTGTAAGTGTGCATTAGGGTCACCCTTTTGAACCATAAAATGACAAATAGGACAACCTTGCCCCATTTTCACAGAGCTGGTACCCAATTTGCAACCGTTCTGGGTGTTTCCTCCAAAGAAAAGCCATTCTGCACAAGAAAAATAGTCCCTTACACCATTAAACTGCTGGTCTTGAACCAGAAAAACTGTAGCATCTGAGACCAAGGGTGCGGAATAACGGAGGCATTTATTTATTTATATATTTATTTATTTATGTTTGTTTAATTTTGGTTTTAATTATATATTTATATATTTTAAAATATAATTAAATAAAAAATATATTAAAATAAATTAATAACATTTTAAATCTACATTTTTATTTATTTATTTAGCAGAAGCAAGGCAAATTCATTTTACAAGACGAACTATAAAGGTGTTGCAGTGCAAAGCTGCACCAATCATGCTATTTGTCCCATCTGTTCCAAGGTGATTTTATTATAAATGTACATTTATATTGACTTTAATTCATTTAGCCGAAATATGTGATTTGATAGCTATGAACCGTTTAATCAAAAGCACCTTATAAGGATGCACGTTACTTTGAAATGTCTTTTAGTGGGCTATGTAAGTTCTCCGAGCTCTCTTACTCTTACCAGACCTGATGTGCTGTGCTTGTCTGGATGCAGCTTATGTGGTAACAGTCGGTTGCGTCATCAATCGGCTCTCGAGTCTGGCTGCTTCTGAGAGTGTCTCTGGGGGCCGACCGTCGAGGGCCCCTCAGGAGGCCGTGAGGAGGTCCACGTCAGTGCTGTCAATTTGTATTCACCGGGAGAGAAACAAGCCCGAGGCAACCTGTCGTCCCTGGTTTAGATGGGGCATTCCCAGCGGGACTCTCCTATTGGTTGATCTAAAGCGTCAGTCATCATTAGAGCGTTACCATGGTGACGCAATTCCCACCTCCCATACCTCACCAACTGTTTTCTGTGTCCCCGAGCGAAACCTGCGCTATGGTGATATTGTCTTGCTATATGATTATTATGCACACTTGTGGTTGATCAATGTGGGTTTTAAATTTGAAATTTGGCTCATACCTGGATTGGTAAAATAGTACCATGATAGATGTCCAAGTACCATGGTGAACTTCTGCTGTGTTTATCCACTTACTCTGGCTTGCAAACAACTCCCTAGTCCTTCAAATCTACAGAGAACAAAATCTGAACGTTAAAACCCACTTCATAAATACCCATTAAACGATTTAGTCTCCGTATGAGGGTTTTAGTATTCTCAGCGCTCGCTGAAACAAATCAAGGGATTAGATTCAAAGTTCTTCTCGCAGGAATAAAACCAATATTTGAGCAGAGCTAGGTGAGACTTCAAAGACTTTCTTATATGCCCACCCAAGGAGAAAAAGATAAAGCGAGAGAGAGAATGAAAGAGAAACGCTCGAGCAGCTTTAGCCGCTAATACCTGCATGTTCCCCCTCAGGCGAGCCGTGCGCCCAAGACTCGTCTCAACAGGTCAGATTCTCATACGTGAACGTAAATACAAGACGTGAATATGAAAGTCTAGATGCAGATGTTTGGAACATTGTGTGTGCTTTCAACATGATTCTTGCATTGCTGCAAATAAACTTTGATTCTCAAGGGGGCAAATACTTCCTCGAAGTGCTGTTGAACCTTATACTGTATGTTGTGATTGAGTTAGTTAAGTATAAATGATGCATGATGTATAAATCTCAATACCTTATCCATCATTGGATGGTATTAGGTTTTTCTAAATTTATCAATGCATAATGTATTGTTGCACGATATATAAACACGCCAATATTGCAATATACGAAAAATACAGGAGTTTTCAACATATGACTGAAATATCTTTATTTGAGTCCATCTGCATTAAAATATATATATAATTTGCATCCATGCATTAAAATCAAAATAAAATGAAGTAATTTATTAAAATTAATTATTAATGAAAAAGCTGAAATACAAAGGTTTTTTTTGAGTGTGCAGACCTTTATACATTTTTACAAGAATCAACCCAAATCTCTTTCAGTAAGCACGACATGAACTAAGTTGTTGTTAAACTTGTTGTTATATGCCACATTGCACATTAAATTTGACTTTAAAAATGATAATTATCATGGTTTTATTTGGATTTTTATTAAACAAGTATTTAACAAAATAACAAAAAAATTTGCAATTATATTCTACTATAAAATAATAACTTGAGTCGTAAAAAGTACAGTAAAATTACAATAATAATATTAATATCAAATTTTGTTTCCCATTTTCAAATGGTAAACCATCAAGCTTATATTTTCATGCATTGCGTGTAAATAGAAATATGCGTTGCTGGTTTTTAAAATGAAATACTTGCTATATGACGAACTACATGTGTATAAATGCTGGGATTTACTCTGAATCCTGTAGCGCATATATTGATTAAAATCAAAGGCCACCCGATTTAAAAGCCATATCATAATATTTTCCTTTTTGTGGCGTTTTATGTATTTATTTTATTTAGACAAAGTAGCGTCGAATTTTAATATCATCGTACTGGTATCGACCAGAATTGGTGAATTCCTACTAAATATGAACGTCTTCTTTACAACCAAGATCCTCTTCAGATGTTTTTTCTGTCTCTCGTTATGAAGGATAATACAGCAATTAGTCACATACTGTATAGTCTTATACAGTAATTCTTATTCTTCATGTTCAAAAGGTTAAGATATTGGTATTCAGTCACGGACACAATATTGAGGTATTTTCTCCATCTTAAAAGTGTTTGAGAGATGCAGGGAAATCGAATGGCCCTCTGTGGCTCCTTTTAGTCTTGAATGTTCATTCTAGCTTTGAATCAAGTCTTCCATTGTTACAGAGAGATACCCTCCGTCTCCCCGAGGACGTCCCGAGAGATTAATTGATTCCAGAACTATTATTTGTCATCATTACCCTCCATTTCCTGTTGCCATTGTGCCTTTGTCTCCAGATAAGTGTGGAATTACTGCTTGAGAGGGCTGTTTTGCTGTGCTTTTTGTATTTGCCTGTTCTGTAGGGAGCTAATGGCGTGTAGAATCAATTTCTGTTTGGCCTCGTTCCCTCGCTGGAAGCTGGATAGAAGTTTTGTGGACTGCTCCCGCCGCTTTCATTTAGGGCATGGGAATGGGTTTTGGATTTCGTTTTGGGTTGAAAAACAAGGTTTAAGGGTAGAATCCAATTTATGGATTTAGACGGACTGGTCGTCCGCAGACTGGCCGTGGATGTATTAGTTTCAGACCGCAGGTTATGAAGCAAAGGTGAAGGAATCTGAAAGTGTTTTCCAAATCATCCAGCAAGGCTAGATTCCTATGCCGTAATTTTGTGCCATTTTGTTCCTCTGCCAGAGGTCATGGAGTCTTTTGGAAATAAACTGGAGGGAAAGTTGGTTGAACTTCAGCAAGCGTGGGGCAAATGCTTCGCATCAGATTTCACACTGCTGAGCCTTCGCTATGTTTGCATGTAACAGTGGGCCTTTATTATTGTAATTTGATTAATGGCAAAGTCTTTGTCGGAGCTTTCTTCAGTAGCGCTATTGTGTCAATGCACCAGAAGTGACTTCCCCCTCCCGCTGGGTCTTGAAGACTGCTGAAACCGCCGCTCGTTGGAGGGGAAAATAATTTGACAGGCTCACGGCCCCCTCTCCAGCCCCTCCGAGGACTCCCATAATGCTCCTCGTGGGCCCGGCTGCTTGTTCTCACTCGTGTGAGTGATGAAAGAGTGGGGCACAGAGAATCAGCCCTCATCTAATCAATGACAGTACTGCAAACGCTCCCCCCAGAGCAGCCGCATCGCCTCCATCAAGATGAGCTGCAGCAAATGTAGTCTTGTAAACAGTTTGTTTGCGGTCGCAAATTCCGGTTTTTGTCCCCCGTGCAATTTGATGGTTTTACATGCACAAGAGCTAGATTTATTTCCTTTGAAATTCTACTCGGACTACTGTATTGTTTGCAAATTATGGATAAGTAAATTGTATAAACGGTTTTTGATAGCAAAATATTTTTAATATATGCATTTCGTTAATAATATTTAAATTAAGATGATGACTATTTCTTTGTAACCTTTGTGTTTTCTGTATCTGGGTTTATGATAAATGGTGTCCATATCAAAAAATGATCAAATCTTCAATGCCTGAGGGGTTTTATTTATTATTATTATTATTATTATTTTAATGGTTTTGATACTTATTGTTATCGCGCTTTCTGAAAACGAAATTATCTTTGTAGCCCAAGAATTACCCATAAAGTAAATGTATTTAACGTTAACATGTATTATTCAGAATCTGACAGCTTTGCGTGAAAATAAATGGTGTCCATTTCGGACCAAAATTGAATGCCTGAGGTTGGAAAATATGGGTTAATAGATTAACATGTGCCTGGTATTTTGGGATGTTTCAGAAATCTAGTAAATAAAGTAGGTTGAAATAGAGCTGAAGCCCATGAATTAGCGTGAGGTAATTGAATTAGCTGATTGAGTTGGCAGTTGGGTTCAATCAATAGATTGTCTCCGATTCTGATTGTTTTGGGGTCTCGGTGTTACCAATAGGTGTAGAAATGGATTTGTGGTATATGTGCCCTCTGGGATCCTCAATTTCCATGTTTTATGAGGTAGAAATGGACTCCTGAGGGAGGAACCCCACTCCACCCAGATGAGCCCCGTTTTTATTGCTGTGAAGCGGCCCACCTGTCATCCCCTCAGCTCTTATGGAGATGGATTACATGTGCCGTTTTTCTCTCTGAATCTATAATCTTGAGTCACAGCGCGAGGTAAAGTATCCTAACACGCTAATGCTTCAGAGAAAGGGATTGTGGGGGAAAAACAACACCATGTGACGGACCGATGAGTGTGGAGAAGCGTGAGGGGCGGCTATTTCTAACCTGTTGAGTGCTAATGACAGGTTCTGCACTTTACTTTCAGCATCAAAACCCTCCCTTTCGCCCTCAGTGCATCTGATGTTCAGAACTGTTTGTTCACGGAGCAAATTCTGATTTATCTGAAGCGTTTGAAAGCATCTGGGAGAAATGAAAAGAGCCATTGCCTTTGGAAGATGAAAAGACAAAGGGAAAACACGGATGAAAGCACAAACTCTCTAATTCTGATTGGAGTCGGTTCGAGTGAATGGGAAATGAAGGGAGGAGATGCAGTAGAAGACTTGTGCTCTTTCTTTAGCCGTCGAGAGGGTTTCAATGCTAGCGTCTGCAGTCGGTGTGAAGACTGCTTAAAGTTTTCAGTGAGGATTGTGATGGTGTTTTCGTTTATGGAACTCAACGGCGGTCTACGAAGCTTAAATGTGCCATAGTCGATTAAACATTTTCCATTACATTTGAATGCGCAGAGATGACTAAATGAGGAAAACGGTGCTGTTTTCAGCTAACGTTGAATGTTTTACATGCGACGCAAGAAAAAGACAAATTCTTTGGTGCCAGTCGAGCATGAACTCCACCTTTCACATTTTAGTTCTTCCAAACGATGCTGTGTCAGCGTAATTTGGTCTACTGGTTAGTTTCCATGGGTTTATAATTGTAAGTAAGCCGTGCAGCTTGAGCGTTTAATGTTCTGCTGATGGCTTCATACCCACGAAGGGCCCTAGAGATGGCAAATCCCCGCTTGTATCGCCACCTCGAGCGTCATCGTGTTTCCTTTCATGCTTGTCTCTGCGCCACTCATGTGTATTCCCACAATGCAACAGTTTGTCAGACTGACGCTAAGGGAATAGTATGCGACACTATAACCGATTTCCTTGATTTTGTTTTTGAATCTCTGCCGCTTTTCCTTCCCAGACGTTCTTGGCCACTTCTTGTTCTCTTGCAGTCTTTGTATGTGTCAGTATCTCTCTCTTCCGCTCTCATTCACCAGTATGTGCCATTTCCCTGGAGAGCCCTTGCCCCTTTCTGAGAGGTCTCGCTGACTGAGGCGGTTCTGAAGTGGGTTTTCCAGAAAGTGTGCAGTCTAAGGCTAACAGCTTATACTTATCAACCCCGCAGCCTCATTTTCTGGCTGTCTCGGGGCTTCTGGGTCAAGGATGCATCGCTGTTGCCCTCCAACAGCAATCCTGGACTCCGTCCGATTACTCACAGCCAGCCCGTGACAAACATCCAAAGCCACTAAACAGGGGCGCGTTTGGCCACGTTAGTCCAAATGTTTCCCAGCTGGCTCCACTACAATTAGCGTGAAACTGTGGCTTTCCAGTGCATTGCATGCTCCCTTTTTAGATCGAGAAAATGCAAGTACACAAGTCTGCATGTCAAGATTTTTCAGTTTCTAATTCCTTGTTTTTCTAAAATTGTGTTAAAGCTAGAATGCAATGTTAGTTTTTCATCTTTAGAGTCAATAAATGGGGTCATTAAAGTAGCTAATTTGTGAATGCTTTATGACATAAATGTAATTGAGCTTTTTCATCTGTTTCTCAGGTAAAAACATATTTTTAGGACCAGATTAGCTTGAGTGACAAGCAAGCGGTGAACACATTAGCTTCCGTCTCAGATTGTTATGTATTCAGTGCTTTGTGTCGAACACGAGAAACTTGTCATTTCCTACGTAATTAAAGAACGGAGCAGCTTGCTTGCTTGCTACCTTATTGAAAGTCTTGGCGTAATTGTTTTTCGCACAACACCACTGGTGCAGATAATTGGCCATTAGTGCTGTCTGAACAATGTGGGTTGGTGGCTGAACACTGTTATGTTTTTTAATTATACGTCACCATAAACGGGAGGCAGTTATGTCGTTCATAACTTTTCCCAGAAGTATTTTGCTTAGCCGTTTCACAGCGGAAAGGTGAGGGACTCTAACCCATGAATGTTTCAGAATGAAAATCACTTGGCCAACAAAAGATTGTAATCTGAAAGCTGTAATCATGTGTTTTTGAGAGTATCATTTCAAGTTCTATGATGGCTTTTTTTTTGTTGTTGTTGCATGAAACTGGTATTGCTTCAAGACCCAGATATAAGTTGGACATCTATGATTTCCTTGTTGCGGAGAATGTGGGCGAATGTGGCGTCCGGTCATAAAAAAATGGAATTTACTGTATAAAGCAAAATATCAAGAATTTGCACAATTTATTTTATATTTTTATTAATACATTATTGTTAAGTAAAGTATACCAGAAAAATAATTTACCAGAATTTATTTAGTTGAAAAATGTCAATGCACAACATTGTATTTCTAAAAATAATAATAATAATAATAAAAATAATTTAAAAACTTATATTTACTAAACTAAAATTATTTTAATTTTCTTTCTTTTTTTTCTTTTTTTTTACTGAAATCAATTAATTACAGATGCTTTTAATTATTAAAATGTAATGAAACCATTAAAGTGAAATCCAGAAAATTAATGGAAAACAGAAATTTGGTTAAAATAAAACTAAATTTGAGAAAAAACTATAAAATACAAGGCCTGAAATGTGTGTTTGTGTGTGTGTGTGTGTGTGTGTATGCGTGTGTGTGTGTGTGTGTGTGTGTGTGTATATATATATATATATATAATATATATATATCAGTTAATTAGACATTGTTTTTGAGTAATACAATTTAATTTAACCATTTAAAACAGAGTCAAAAAAATCTAAACTTGGGGAAAAAAACTGAACTGGAAAATGGAATTTGGAAAAAAAAGATAAAACAGAATTTGGGATTTTATAGGGCCCTACTAAATTTTATTTTATTTTTATTTATTCTCCTTTGTCTTTCCATCCCCATTAGACTTTAAAACACAAATTAAGATGTTTTTAATAAAACCTGAGTGGTTTCTGTCCCTCCACTGAAAGTCGTGAAGTGATTGTATTTTATCACAAGACTTGGATTAAACTGCTCGATTCATATGAATTCACATTATGATGTCTTTATGACCAAGTTTTGGGTACCTAGACATTCAGCAGAGAGACAAAAAACTTTCAGGTTTTATTTAAAACATCTCTTTGATTTTCAAAAGTTAATCAATGTCTTGAGGGTGAGTGAATGATGAGAGAATCTTCATTTCAGGTGAACTGTCCCTTTAAATGCTAAAGCTAAATGCTTCTCATGCATTGTCTGTGAATCCTCTAACGCATTCTTCTCTCTGTCCTCAGGTTCTGGCATCCGAGGTTTTACCCCGTTCAGGTTTTCGGTCGAACCCGTCGACACACTGGCCGTACGCGGCCTCCCCGCTGTCCTGAACTGCTCGGCCGCTAGCGACGCTCCGGTGAGGGTGGAATGGAAGAAGGACGGGACGTTCCTGAACCTGGTGGCAGACGACCGGAAGCGGCAGCTCGCGGACGGCTCATTGCTCATCAGTACGGTGGTCCACTCCAAACACAATAAGCCTGATGAGGGGGTGTACCAGTGCGTGGCCACCATAGACAACCTGGGCACCATCAGCAGCCGAACCGCTCGCCTCACAGTGGCAGGTATGAAGTCTCAAGCCTACTGTCTCAAATCTGATATGCAGAATCCTAAACCAGATCAACCAAATCTACATGCCCCTCTGTCATCCGCTGGACAGTTTATTCTTCTTCCACAAGTAAAAGGGTACAAGAGTATAATTGTGAAATATTTTCACTTTCAGGTCGGGGTTAATATGTTGTTTTGCTGTGAAATAGGCTATATAAATAAACAAAAGAATAACTTTTATATTGTTAGTAATATTTTAGGATGTTACTTACTAAACTGAAGCGTTCGGGAAACATATATTTGTTCATTTTGGCCATATTGATATCAGCATCTGCACCAAATTGTATGTGTTTGCTCAGTTTGGGGATATTAATAAAATTGGGCTGTTTTTCCTCCATGTTCTCACAATATTATACTATATAAGTCTTAAAAACCTGATGGATCAAATATGATACTCAAAAAAAAAAAAAAAAAAAACTTCTTTTTTCTGATATTTTTTTTTTACTTAAAAGTTAATTAATCTGTTCTATTTTTAAAACGTGTGTGTGTGTGTATACCATTCAAGTTTCAAGTTTTAAAGGGATAATCCCTATTTTTTGAATTCTACAAGGTTGTTTTTTATAGGGTTGTTATAGTCTGAAGCTCTCTGACACACACAACAATGGCGAGATGTTTCTCAAAACTCCTGTTTTTCTGAGTCAGACAGAATGGATTTCTCTCAGTCCATCGGGAGTGCATCATTCTGTCCGAGTTCAGAGGACTGATCTGGGTTCAGTTTTCATAGCTATGCTGTGAATCTAAGCGCAGGATTAGTGTGTGTTTGAACAGCAGGGTTAGATATCAGCCAGGCCTTCACAGCTTGCTCTGACTGGAGCCTCCGTTTCCTTTAAAGACGCCCAGCAGAGTTTCTCACTGTTTGCTAGTTTTACTTCTTGAGTAAACGCAGTTGTACTGAGAAATTCCAATGGGAAGAACCAGAATTAATATGATATGTTAGTGTAGCATCCCAGAAGATGCTTTGAGAGCTCAGAGGTTACCGTTTTACAGCTCTGGAGAGTTGTGAACCGTCGTCATACAGTAAGAGTACAGGTAAAGAGCTGTAAAATACTGTATATAAACTCAGTTCTGTCAGTGCTTGAGTAAATATTTTCTGAAATGTTAAATGAGACACTTCAGTTTAACTGGAAAGCAGCAGACTTCGCAACATAATTAAATCTCATCTCTGTGTGTGAGAAATAATTGAGGTGTTTGTGATTTATTTTTGGTAGGGTAAATGGTGTGTGCTCTTGCTCTTTTTGTACCGTGTGTGAATCTAATTTACAGGCGATGAACTGCAGTTGTGTGCATTATTGATCTGTACTGTAGTGTGATGTATTGATCTGTGCACATGCAGTGGAATCTGAAGTCTTTAAAAAGCTGTAAAACTTTGCAAACACGAGAGAATAAGAAGTGTTACAGGATTACAGTATGTTATTGTGCTGAGTACAGCAGTATTGATTAATGCAAGCTTCTGATTGGTTCTGGGTTCACTGTGGTGTGGCCAAAGATGACATCATTAGTATTGCATCGAAGTATAAATATATATGTATTTATTCATGCAATATTCCATACAATATTCAATGAGACAGAAATAAACATTTAAGATGTATAATTTATATATATATATAGAGAGAGAGACAGAGAAAAAGATTATTTCTTTATCATTATAGTTTTTATTAACATTTTGAACATTTTAGTACATAAACTATACAAAAATTTAACTTTTTTTTCTTTTATTTCAAAAAACGTTTTTTTTTTTTTACATTTTTTGTATCGTTTTTTTTTTTTTTTTTTTTTACATTTGTGTGTCCTTTTATCCCTCAAATACATTTTTTTTGTGTTGGTCTAAACCTGTCATTTTTCTTCATGCCATGTTTTGAAAAAAAAGAGACGTTTTGAAGAATGTTTAAGCTGCTCTTTCTTTACAATGCAAGCAAAGCTCCAAAATGGCAAGAAAAAAGTAACTTCAGCAACTTAGTGTTATTATTTACTCATAATCTTTCTCATTATGGGTTAGAAGTAGGGCTGTGAATCTTTGGGAAGGCAGCAATTCGATTCGATTCAAGATTCATAGGTTTTCGATTCGATTCAAGAACGATTTTTGCAAATTTAGGACGATTCGATTCGATTATAACGATTCGATTCTGCATTCTTTAAGTGCATTCACGGGATTATTTAAATGCTTCTACTAAATTCTTCTTTTAAATGCTTAGTCAGGGGGCAAATTACAGTAGCATTTATGGTTAGAGAACCATAGGTTCGAAAAAAATTAACTTTTGTCCATTTGTTAAATGCTAGTTTAATGATGCAACGTAAAAATGTATGTAAGCCAAGTTTTTAAAAAAGAGCTTAAAGAATATTATGTATAAGCTAACATATAGCCTGGCACGTCTATGAGAGCGAGATCGCTTCTCTTTCAGTGTGAAAACGCATTCATCTCTATTTAACTTTTCCTCTCCATCAGCGAATGATTCTGAGAGAAAACACGCCAGATGTCTGTTTACTAATGAAACAAACGCTACTTTCATGCATCTGATTATCAGATAAATCTCGCGCTCTTATTTCAAAGTCGTTGTTAATGCTGTGGTTAATTTTAACAGTTTCCTTCGTATATTCGATTCATCCGCATTGTTTAAAAACATTTATCATTCAATGAATCTGTGCGTATGATTTAGACACTTACATTTCTGCTCCGTCCATGCAATAAATGCAGCCGTCGACGGCTCCGGTAACTCCGTCGGTAGGTGCAGAGAGCCATTGACAAACTACAGAAAAGTAAAACTACTTCACGTTAGCATTACTGGCCGCGAGTCCCATAGATCAAACGTCAGCTGCGTCAGAGACGAACGGAGCGCGAGCGCAATCCTGTGACAGTCTCAGGCGGTAAACAGTGGAGCGCGTGAAGGACAGATAAGACGCACGATTCACGAACACTCTTCAATGTCTCCATTAATTTGTGTGTGTAGTAATTTAATGTGCATACATTTTGAAAGCATTGAATCGCTATAGAAATCACGATTTATTCGATTCTTAGCATTTTGAATCGATTACTGTCCAAGATCGGCGATTCACGATTCAAAAATTATGTTTCAAGATCGATGCATATGAATCGACATGGTTTGAAAAAACGAGTGAATCATTACACCCCTAGTTAGAAGCAACTTGAGGATTGCTGTTTGTCCCTTTAAGTTGCCATTTTGCAGCGATCTTACTGTGTAAAATGAGATTTCTGTCCTCCTCTTCCACATGCATGGACCATTACACCATTTTTCACTCAGAAATATGAGCCACTGACACAAACGGGGAGTTTTACTTCAGGTTTTTGGAGGGAAATGTTCTTCCTGGTCTTTTAACTCTATAAAAAGTGTTCGACACTTGTGTAGTTCACACGTTTGATAGTTTCTCACCTTTCCGCCTGTCTCTCCGGCCTTCAGGAGAAACTCATCCTAAAACACAAGCGTTCTCTCTTTATTCTCAAACAAAACTCTGTCTCTTTTCATTTCTCCAGCCGTCAGGTGCTTTCTCTGTGAAATCTCTGAGATCTGGCCTCTGAAGCTGTATCAAGGGCTCCATATGCTGCCGGCAGAAATAAAGGATGCTTTTCTGTGCTCGGGATGAAGAATGACGTGTTCAGGCTTTCAGAGCGAGAGAATTAGCATCAGTGCATTATGCTACATTAAGACTCGGAAGAGCTTTTGTGTTTGGGGTTTAATGCCTGTCAGTTGTGTGTTTGTGCTGGAGCTGTGTGCAGCGAATGTGACCCCTGACAGCAAGAACAAATTACTGGATTTGACAGTTTTCTGAAGGAAATGAGTGCTTCCTGACTGTGTGAAACTTACTGCTGTTAATGTTGTGCTGGGTGGTTGCTAGGGATAGATTTAGGTGCTTTTTTTTGTACATTTTTAGGTTGTTGCTAGGGTGTTTTTTTAAAGCATATTGCCATGCAGTTGCATGGTTTTTTTGATAGGGTGTTTTGATTTTTATTTTTTTTATTTTTTTTTGCATCACTATGCAGTTGCATAGTGTTTTGTGGTTTATTTCTATAAGGTTTCTTCCAGTCTCAGGGCTTGAATTTCAGCACGGGGTTGTGGGAATAGTGCATAATTTTACTGTTCCCGCAGGCTTGCAATGCTGGAAATTCCTGCAAATATTTAAAAATGAAACACGCTCACGACAGACGACAGAATGTATCATTTGCACTTGCTTTCAAGTCTTACAGTTTTAAACATTCAAGTGCGCGATTCAGTAATTGCGCGCTCTATGACTGTGAGCCGCCTCAATCCCAAAGCGTGCTCACATAGAGACACATCTGAGAGCGCGCGCACCTTTGTGCATAAAATACATGCAAAAAAATGTCAAAGTGCCCATCTTGATGAGTATTCATGTAAACAGTCGATTTATACTAAACATTGTTGGTATACAGGATATTAAATGAACACTCCAATTTTTTGAAAATAGGCATTTTCCAACTCTTGCTAGAGTTTTACCATTTTCAAATCCATTCAGCCGATCTCCGGGTCTGGCGGTAGCACTTTTTAAAACGTGACTCCTCTGTAGTTTCATCGTGTACTAAGACCGATGGCAAATGAAAAGTTGTGATTTTCTAGGCTGATTTGGCTAGGAACTATACTCTCATTCCGGCGTAATAATCAAGAAACTTTGCTGCTGTAACATGAGCGCAACAGGCGTAGTGATATTACGCAGCAACAGAAAATAGTCCCGGCTAGTTTGTGTAGTTTCTGCAATAGAAGAGTTGCTGGGAACTATTTTCAGGTATTTCTGTACTTGAATATTACTGTTAAACCTACCTGAAAAACATAAAGCACTGTTCATTTTAGCAGTATCTTGTAATTGTGCCATTGCTTATCATTAATCTATTCCTATTATTACTTATTACTGACTTGTATTTTTTTGTTGAAATAAATTAAATTCAGAGTTTTTTATGTATCTTCCTTTATAAATAAATATGAATCAACAACATTATAAATTGTATGATATGCAGAGATGATCTTAATAAACTGCTATATTCGAGTGTGAGTTGTGCTAATGATGCTCAACTTGATGAAGCCTTATTAACCTACCAGCTCGTCCTACAAAGATGCATTTGAACGATTTGAAGGGCTTTTAGAGGTAAGGCATTATTGTACTTCTATTTTTCAAAGGAAGCAACACTAATGCTTTAGCAGAGCACTAGAACACATGCGCACACACACACACACACAAACACACACACACAAGCATGCGCTTAAGTGCCTTGTCCGTGTTTTCAGGCTGGCGGTGCAGGGCAAGAAGGCTTGAGGAATCCCCGGGGTCGTTACACTGAAAGTTCAGGGCAGCCTGTATGAGGATTCAACGCTTTTCACAGTTCACTGGAGATCATTTAAAGCACGATGGCGCTTGTTCTGGCAGTTTGCTAACATTTATTTCATATGTTAATGTCCGTTTCATTCAGTCATTCTTTGCACCAGGAAAAAGAGTGTGACACTCCAATGCCATCTGAGTGTCTCTCTTCTCTTTACACACACACAAACGCTCTTTTCTTGAGTTCTCCTTTAAAGACAGAACAATGACAGTCACTACAGGTTCATGCTGCCAACACAGTCTATGAATATATATTTAAAAATAGGTATTTTTATGCAAAAATGAAGCAAAGAGTTAGGAGTCGAGCAGTTAATCCAGCTAAATTAACAACAAAATAATAATAATGATTTGAATTACATTTTATATTCATGCATTTAGCAGATACTTTTATCCAAAATCACTTATAATAATAGCAATTTGAATATTTTTAAATAAAAAACGAATGGTTATTAAAATTAAGTTTGTATATAATTTAAATTGAATGGATTTTAATATATATATATATATATATATATATATATATATATATATATATATATATATATATATATATATATATATATATATTTATTATTATTATTATTATTATTATTATATATATATATATATATATATATATATATATATATATATATATATATATATATATATTTATTATTATTATTATTTACATTTGTATTTTGTAATTTTAAATTGTTATACATGTATGTATATGTTATAATATTTTCGGGGTTAAAATGTGACCTTGATGGTTTTTCCACTCCTCATTGTAAAGACCTGGAGAGACACTTGCACAGTCTCTGCTGTGTTTATGGAATAGCAACCGTAAAATTAAACAAGACAGAAATGCATTATGGGAGCTGACGGAGATGCCTCGGGTCAGGCAGGAAGAGACTGAGCCGCTGCTTTTGCTGACGATTTATGAAGTACATTTTCTTTAAAGCCGGTTAGTCCAACTTACAGCTCCTTGCCCCGAAAACTCCCCTAAAAACCACAGAAGGGCTGTTTCCTAAACATAAGCGCTCCGCTGCGCTCTCGTAAAACATGATTCCTTCGGTGGGGGCTGGAAAGGTGATGATTCATATCCGCATTGTGCTAGGCTAGGTCTGTAGGATTATTTCTGCTTTTTTAGAAAGCAGAATATAACAAATAATTGAGCTGAGACTATTTGTGATTGGCCATTTAATCTTGGATCAAGATATCTAGGAAGTAAAGGAAAAGGTTGTCATTTTAAACATGTTTGAATTTTACTTCTGTGAACACAAAATAAGCGGTTCTGAAGAATGGCGGTAAACATATAGTTGCTGGTAGCTGTTGACTTCTATAGTACAGAAAAAATACTGTGTAAATCAATGGCTACCAGCAACTGTTTGACCTGCATTCTTCAGAGCGTCGTCTTTTTTGTTCAACAGAGAAAGAAACTCATACTGGTTTGGAATGACTTGAGACAATTTATGGGTGAACTATTCCCTAAATTTATCAGTCTAATTTCGTTAAAAAAAAAAATATTTGACCTCACAATTCCACAATTGGTCAAATCAAGTTAATATTCCATAGAGGTGTGCAAAAACAACAAAAACAACAACTAAAGAGCACACTTTTTGTGCAAAAGTGAATTGCTGACACTAGGGCTGGACGATATGGCCAACATTTTTATCACGTTATATCTCTTAATTTTGGTTGATATGATATAAATCTGATATCAATATGAACAATATTTTAAAAAGCCTTTGAAAAACTGCCAAGAAACACCAACATCAGATGTTCATCCCTACACACTTCTAAAAAATGAATTTACCAAGTTTATGAAACCTCCTCCTATGAAACGACATAGTATTTTAGAAATAAAAATGGTAAGAATTAATTAATGTTCACGTTGTATATCTGTATTTAGCCTTCATACAAACAAGAAGTGTAGAATTAAACAAATATTAAATAAATGTCAAATAAACACAAGACTCTCAGACTCACCTTCTTAATGTTGGTGTATTTAACTTTAAACTATAACGTAGGCTGGTTATTCTCAACAGACATGCATCAGCCAGGAGAAAGATTATGAAAAGTGCTCAGAGTTGCTGCAGAAAACAAAACAAATCTAAAAAAGAGTGAGCAACAACAAAAACACATGTTGCTAAAGACTTGTTGAAAATGTAGTTTCATTCTCTGCCAGCAGGAGGCGCCTCTGGAGCGGCAGGAAGTGAAAAACAAAAAATGCCGTTCTCAGGACTATTGGTTCCCTTCAAAGATACATTCACTGGTGCTGTGTTTTGATTTTGCAACATGTTGTGCTCATGTATATTCAATGAAGTCAACCGCCACAAATAAATCAGTGTAGGGGAAACACTTGCAATGCATATCGAAATATTGCAATGTATATTGAATTATTGTCCAGTCCCAGTTGACTCAAGTCAAGTCCAAATTTGAAGTGGATCGAAAAGTCTTAAGACAAGAACGCATTTTGGGTTTTAGGACAACTTTAGTGAAAGGTTTGATCCACTTCAAATGTTGACTACTTTACATAAAAGTCATCAAACATGATGCATTTAACTGAGAAGCGGCGCTGCATAAGATTTTAAGATTTGTCGTCATTTTGTCTTTTATATGGGTGATTTTTAACGTGTTGCTGGGGGTGTTCTTAGTATGTTTATTCATTTTCATAAAGCAGTAGCAGTATGGTTAGCAGAACTAGGCTGTTCTGGATGGATGTGTCCGACAGAGAGTTCAGTCTTGAGTTCGACAAGCCAAGAAACAATGAAGAAAAATCTTGAGGGAGTTCGTACTCTGATACGGTGATCATCTTTGTCAGGCCATGAGAGATGTTTTCTCTTACTACGTCGTGTGTCTCTTATGCACACACACACACACACACACACACACACACACAGTGCAGCTCTAATGTATGCCCATATTTATCCTCCTCCCATAAACTTCTTCTCTCTCTCCTTTCATTAAGTTCTACAGCTTCACATCAAAGTCTTGCAAACGCTCGGTAAGTTGCGTCTGACTGCGGCGCTCAACGTTTTACTGGGAATTCAATCAAACCTAACGTTTCTCGTTTATGTGATTTACGAGTGGACTCAAATTAGTCGTGAACGATCCAGGTTGCTCCACATCTTTCAGATGTGTATTTTTGGATGGCTTCTCTTCTTCTGTAAAAGCAAGCGTCAGTTTGAGTGTATCTGCGTGTGGTTTGTTTTCATGTGTGTCAAGCGCACATCTATGATTCCTCAAACAGCGTCTCTGTGCTCACGGGCCGTTTGTAGTCCTCAGGTTCTCCGGCGACCCGATGTTCTGATGCTCCTATAGACTGTATATACATGACATATTTAATGTGACAAAAGTCCATATTGTGGGATATATATATTGTGTTTTGTAAGCCCTAGAATATACAGAAAAGAAGGTTTGGAATTACGTTGAATGGGCCTCCAACAGAGTTGTTTTTCCTTGTTTCTCTGCCCTTCGAATGTTCCCGAGCCGTTTAAAACAGTGTACCTGCTTTTGACTTCACCTCACACAGAGGTACGAGAGGATTGAGGTCATAAATGCACATGGCTAATGTCAGAAGGTTGTGAGGGACATTGATTGTTTCCTGATTGGTGGGATTTGATGGGTCCCTGATGCGTGATTGGTGCAGAAGTGTTGTTGGCCGAGGTGTTTTTACCGAGCCCTTTCAGCTCAATAAACTTCTACTCTTTTAAACCTGATTAAATGAGTTTGTCCTGATTGTTTATCGAGAACTATTGGTCCGGCCCCTGGGTGTGTTGAGCTCTCAGCGATGTGCTCCAGAGGAGGGAGGCAAATTGAGCCTACTCTTATACTATAGCAGCCAAAATCTTGAATTTGGTTGCTTGTGCACCACTTGGACAGGTTGCCTTGTTCTGTCAGTCTTATAATATTTTTATTTATTTATTTATTTATTTATCTATCATCACTATTATGGTTTTATTGTTATATTATGATTTTATTTAGAGCTTGTTTTTTATTTTAATTTAAAAAAAATTTTGATTTTGTATTTAATCTTATTTTAATTTAATGTTTTATAGATTTTATTTTAGATTTTTTTTTAAATAGCTTGGCTTTTTATTTCATTATCTTTATTTAATTTTGTTATATTTTTTTATTTAATGAATTGTATTTTTTTTTTTTTTAAACATTTCCACAAAAAGCTTTTTAAATAACATTTATTTCATTTTATTTGATAATATTTCTAGTGTTTATTTTAGTTTTTTCTATTTACATATTTTGAATTTGATAATTTTATAAATTAAAATTTATTTTATTATTTTAACAGCTTGGTTGTTTTGTGTTGTTTCTTTTATTAGTGACCCTGGAGCACATAAGCAGTCAGAAGTGGCACAGGTATATTTGTAGCAATAGCGATACACTGTATGGGTCAAAATTATCAGATTTTTCTTTTATGCCAAAAATCATTAGGATATTTAGTAAAGATCATGTTTCATGAAGATATTTAGTAAATGTTCTACCATAAATATATCAAAACTTAATTTTTGATCAGTAATATGCATTCCTAAGAACTTAATTTGGACAACTTTAAAGATGATTTTCTCAATATTTAGATTTTTTGTGCACGCTCAGATTCCAGATTTTCTCAGACAAATATTGTCCTCCTAACAAACCATACATCAATGGAGAGATGATTTATTTAGCTTTCAGATGATGCATAAATCTCAAATTAAAAAAAAAATACCCGTATGACTGGTTTTGTGCTTTAGGGTCATATTTTGTATTTCATTTTTATTTTATTTTATAAAAAAAAAAAATTTTTTGATTTGGCCTCAAGGATAAATTCGGTCTGACCTATCCTGATTCTCAGCGTCACCAGTCAGACTCTTCACCAGCTCATTCATCAATCATTTGTAAGTGGAATGACTGATCTTGAAGCAGGAATACATTAACTTCCGGTTGAAGCAGACACATTTGACCTTTATCATTTGTGGTCTCGTCTCAGCCCACGTCTATCAGAGGAGAACACAAACTCGTGGCCACTGCTCCGATCTCACGATAGACTGCTCATCTCCACAGCAGTCTGAGTGACCTGTGTGCAGTCGTCTGGAGATGATCATTGACCTTTCGTAAGATCTGGCCTGTCAGCAGCCTCCATCATGGAGTTTAATGATGACTGGATGATCTCTCCACCTCATGTTCTCCATCGTCCTTGACTTCCTGCTGTGTCTCCTCTTTAACGAGTTCACCTTCAGACCTGCAAGTATTATGCACCTTTTCGGTCTGATTCTGACCTATCCATTTTAATTTGAAGTGCTACTGAGGATATGAAGAGGATGTATAAAGTTATATTATATTATATTATATTATATTATATTTTTATTTTATAATATTTAATTCCATTTTTTTTGGATTTTATGATTTTTAAAAATTGTTTATTAACAATGCATTTATTAGGATTTATTTAAATTTGTATTTTATTTGTAATGTTTTATTTTTATGTATTTTTACAAGTTTTTGACATGAAATTATTTTTCTATATTATTTTAAATATTTTTTTATTTGACACTTTATTTTATTTTATTAATTTAATGCTGCTGTACCTTTAAGACTTAATTGAATGACTTTTATATTGATACATTTTTCAAAGTAGCAGTATTACTGAATTATGGTCTGGCTGGACTGGACAGAGAGTTTTGCCATTCAGAGTATGTCTAGCTAGTACATCAAACTGAATGGCGAAAGAAAATTCATTATGAAATAAAATGACTCTTTTGACGTCTAGTCTTTCTGCTTTCATTAAGGTGCAGTGCTTTTCAACGAAAGCTTTCTAGACCTGAACTCATCCTGAGTGCATACAGCTGTACTGTACACCTCATCTGGATTCAGCTAATGCATCTGGACCTTTTTAAACCGAACACCACTCTGCTTTCTGCATTAGCAGCGTTCGCTGCTTTCCCCATTAACACTGGAAGTGAATTAATGCTGTGGCCGGCTCTGTGACTCCATTAACGCCTTCAGTAAACAAAGCATATATGTCATTACTCTGCAGTCATTACGCAATCACTAAAATGTTAAAGATTAACACAGTCACGCTATGCCTTAGATCGTCGGCTCACGTGTGAAACCTTGCAGCTCATGGTTCATTCGCCTTCAGGAGTTATTTACAGAAGGCCATGGGTGATTTTACATGCATATATTTACATCTTTGAACATTTCTTTGCTATTTTAGAGGAACGGGTTGCAGTAACGCAGAATCGTTTTGTGATCTGGTTTTAAGGTCTGTGTTTGCCTTTAAACACAGAGCATTGGTGAGAGTTTTAAACCTGAGCTCTGATGGCGTGCTGTAGATAATACTCCCAGATAATAAGCCTGAATGTTAAAAGCAGAAAGAGAGCAATGTGAGGGAAGATGCTTTGAATACGAACTGTGCCTGGCTACTTATCATCTAAAGTAGGCGAACTATAATCACACTCCCCTTCTGAAAAAACAAAAAACAATTAAAACAAATTTTTTTTAACAGAGTGCCATTTTTCTGAAAACAAAATAATGAACAAAAACAATAATGAGTAATGAATGAATCAGTCCTCTGTGAATTGTTTAGAAAAACGATTCGGTGAACGATTCAGTGACTCGTTTGCTCCCTCACGTTTTGTTCCTGAATAAATAATTGATTTTGAGAAAATTAGCTGAGTGAACGATTCAACGACTCCTTCACAAACATGTTCAGTTTCTGAATGAATCGTTTTTTTATTCAGTGTTGTCATTGTATAAATAGTTATTGTTGTGTAAGTCAATGACTCACGCATAAAAACAGCTACGTTTAAATTTTTTACAGAAATTTTCATATATGAGCATGAGTGTTGTATAAATGGAATATCACACTCTTAGACGCGAGATATAGCTGTAAATCGGCACGGCTGTGATTCAGGTTGAGTGCTGCAGGGAATCACAGTGTGCCGACATTCAGCCGCATCTCATGTCTAAGCGTGTGATATTGCATTTATACGACACTTCAATGTCACAAGTTTGTAAATATATAAACAAAAATAACAATGGAGTGTCTCTAAAAGTCCTCTTCTGTGTGAACTACTTCCTTCCCCAGTCTAAAGGCACGTTCACACCAAGAACGATAACTATAAAGATAATGATATTAGCGTCCACACCAGCGAACGATATTGTCTGTGTATTCTAAGCGGATGCGCGTCTGCTGCTTTAAATTCTCAAGCTCATTACAGCAGGATTGATTCTAATTGGTTGGCAATGTTTTTATCGTTCATCAGAAAAAAAAATCGTTCTGAAAGTGATTCCAACGATATTGTTTCTCTTTGCCTTTATCCTTATAGTTGTGGTGTGTACTCCGATATTCTTTAATATTGAGAACGATTTTTAGAACTATATCTTTATCGTTATCTTTATAGTTATCGTGTTTGGTGTGAACGGGCCTTAAAGGGATACTCCACCGTGTTTTCACTCAATCGCTTTGGCGCGCGGTGACACTTTGAAAGCACTTAGCTTAGCCCATTCATTCAATATGGGCCAAGCAGAGAAGCTACCAAACACCTCCACGTTTTCCCAATTTAAATACTGTTACTCGCGTAGTGTAACTCGACCTGGGACGGTAACACAAAACAAAACGTTGCGCTTTTCTAAGCGTGTAAAATGGATAACTATATTGTATGGCGGAATACCATGGCAAGTGCTTGTAAGCACTTCGTCTTGGCGCAGTAATATCTTCACTAGAGGGAGCGGGGGCCGGTGAGAGGATTTTTCACGAGTGAAGATATTACTGCGCCAAGACGAAGTGCTTACAAGGAGGTGTTTGGTAGCTTCTCTGCTTGGCCCATATTGAATGAATGGGCTAAGCTAAGTGCTTTCAAAGTGTCACGGCGCGCCAAAGCGATTGAGTGCACGCACTGAGACGAGAGAGGTATGTATCAACTCGTCTTAGGTAAGGGAAAAACATAGTTTAATATGAAAACACGGTGGAGTATCCCTTTAAAGTTGGCAGTCAACCTCTGAGCCCAAGCCTCCGTTACTAATTCCAGCAACAACTAATAGATTGATGAAACAAAAGACTGCTTGTCAGATTTAACCAAAAAGAGATATATCTCATGTTTAACCACTACAGAGACATCAGAGCCAGCGGTAAATTTCAGAAGATGTGGCTGAGGTGAGTGCTTTCTCCGAGGGTTTATGAGTGCTGATACTCTGGATCTCGCGTCTCTGAAAACATTGTTGCTAATTTTTAAATAGACTTTATTAACAAACAGCATATTTGACAGTACATAAAAGCAGAGCTGCACGATATATCGTTTCAGCATCGATATCGATATTGATATCGATATCGCAATGTTTTTTTACATTTGATTATTACATTTTGTACCTCAATACTATAAGACTTACCTGAAATATATAAAGCACCGCTTATTTCATTTGTATCATTGTTCTGTTATACGTATCTATGCTTATTCGTTTATTTTCTATACTAATTTACTCACCTACAAAATCTCTGCTTAATAATTGATTATTTTTATCCAAATAGAGCTATTCAAGTCATCTGTTGTTGTTGTTGTTTTTTCTCGCAATGTATATCGCAGAGAAACATAATATCGCAATGTGAGTTTTGTTCCAATATCGTGCAACCCTACGTACAAGCACATTCTCGCCTAAAATGCTCTTAAAACTTCATTCTGTTACACAAAACCATATAATTAAAAAAAAATGATAGTGGATTTGGGCGTCCCCCTTGAAACTCGCTGTGAGAAGTACGACAATTTCAGCAAGCGGAGTGATACGAACGGTGAAACTGAGTTCTGTCGGACTCTAATATCAACACTCTTATCAGCCAATCAGAATCGAGGATCAGAAATAGCTGTTGGATAAATATCTAACACTCATTTATATATTAAATGTGGTATATATTTGTCCATTTGCCATGATGTAGAATGTTTTTGAATATGTGAATCCTATTTTAAGAAGAAAGCTGAGCTATTGTCAAGCTACTGAATGTAGTTTAGTAGCATCAGTGTTTACTTAGTTACTCCAAATACAAACAAAGCAACATATTTGAGATGTAAATGAAAGCACACTGTGTATTTGCATTTAAATGCATCAAATTTTGAAACATTTTCCCACACATGTGCTCCAGATGTTTGTGTTGCTATAGTGACAGCTGTCGCAGTGGCACAATCATTTATATTCAAGCGTTTCCTCCACCAACAATGGCAGCTCCTCTTTGTTTCAGTGTTGAGGGCTCTCACTTCCTCTCCTCCTCTCCTGTGATTGATTTTACATTAGTGAAGCACACGTATTGATTTGAGCCGCTCGTTTGTCTGAGCGTTTCTGTCCTCGGACTCATTACGGTCCTGCAGTCTGTCTCTAACGCTTTTCACACCTTTCAGTGTGGTTTTAGCTTCAGGGCTTGAAAATATTTGTATTACTGCCGTGGTTATTGGTTCACATCTTATCGTGTGAAGTTCAGCATCTGACTGCATTACTAACTCTCAAATTTACTCTTAACTTAAGATCAGAAATTCAAGAGACCTTGAATGAAGGAAAATCCTGCCCCTTGCTCACCTTCATTTGTGAAGATGTTTTGCTGAATTTCAGAGCTGCTAATTTCAACACGGTGAGTGCAAGCTGACAATATAGTCCCTGCACAATATTCCAAGTTGTCTGAAAGCATTAATTTAATGTGTTACTTTGTTTCTTTTTATCTGTTTGTGAATCTTAAATGAAAATTGTTTCTACACCAAATTTTTGTTCAGTCTATATAGAGCTGTGCAATAATTCAGTTAACATGTTTTGCAATTATAAAATCAATCATGCAACTGAGATTTATATTTATTTACATGAGTATGGTTGTATGACTTCAGAAAAAAAAATATCTGGCATATTAATTACTTTTATGCTGCTATCTTGTCCATAGAAGCTTCATAGCAAAGAGTCACTTTTTAAAAGTCAATTTTAATAATAAAAATAAGAAATCAGTGCAAAAGTATATATTTATTTCAAATATAAATAAACATTTCATATGTTAGCTAAAAATCATAACATTTAAATCACCTTACAGATATTTGAAAAACATCATCTTTTGTGTCACAAAGTCTGAAAGTACTTTTTTTATTTTTATAGTTTATCTTAATCAAAAAAATAATTAAGAATTGGTAAATTTCAGTTGTCAATGGAAGTATTTAAGTTAACAATTATATATATATATTAATGAAATATAAATAAAATAAATGCATAAATATTTTATATATTATCAAAAGATTTGAAATAACATTTTAGTCACTTCACGGAATCTTAATCTACTTTTGTGTTGCCTGGAAGAAAGTAAATGCTCACTGACATTTGCTCAACCATCCGAAAACAATTTTTTTATTTTATAATGAACTGTTCCTTTAAAAATATTAGGGATGCTTCAAAACCGATACTTCTCTTGGTATCGGGTCCGACACTGAGCTCCTATACTTCTTACTCATACTTTATCGTAAATTTTCTTGTAAATTATCATGATAATTTTTTCAATATCAATCGATATCGATAATTATCACGATAAATGTCAAATCAATGTCAGTGCACGCACTGTGCATGTTTTATTTGCTACATGAGTGTTTCTGTATTACACGAGATGCTTTGGCGTATAAATCACAGCACGTTTCAGATAAAAAAACGCTAAGATTTGTAACAAATGGTCCCCTGCATTATTACAGCGAAGCTCGTAATTACAGTACAGCGCTGCTGCAATGGAGCAGCTCTAATGCTATTAAATTAAAGATGAGTTACCATAGTGCAAAACATTAACAGTGAAAGTAACTAAAACTTATAAAATAGATTTTAATGGGCATAATAAAGTGTTAAAATAACTGAAGGATATATCTATTTGATAAATGAAATTAACCAGCTAACATACTACCTATTCTTTTGGTTACTCTACACAATGTGTACAAACTTTACAAATACAATAAAAATATCGATATCGGTTCTAAGTATTGGCAAGTACCAAAAAACTTAAGTATCGTATCGGTAAAAAGGTATCGGCCGAGTACTGGAAAAAGTGGTATGGTCCTTAGAAAATATCACCCTGTTTCACATGTAAATAAGGAGTTGGGTCCTAATTTGCCCTTCCATCAAAAGACAAGCGTCTTGGCTGTTGCAGCAACCGCCGTCCGTCACACTGAAAGCTGTTTGTGTGGCGGCTCTGAGCCGCGTCCTGCATCTGAATGGGACCCTGTGTGGTCTCGGGAGTGTCCTGTTTACACTCCCCCCGTGAGCGCGTGTGAGGTCTCGTGTTGCTCTTGGAGCGCTCGGACACACGGGGGAAGTGCGAGGGAACCGGAGGAGCAAATGTTTGTGGAGGGCTGATGAAATCCACAGATGAATGGAAGAGCTTTTTCTGTCTTGTTTGCTCGGCGGTGGAATGTGAGGAGGCCTCAATCCTCACCAGCCCTTTGGAAAGAGGCTGATATCTAATGTGACAACATCTTACTATTTCTCATGTGTGCATGTGTCAGCTCAGTATGGAGAGAGCGGAGGTGTTCTCTTTCACTCCATGAACAAAGCATCTGTGGAATCTTTTCATTACACAGAAGATTCTTTACAGTGGAAATGGTTTCTTGAGATTAATTTCCATACACGGCAATTGTGACTCTTTATATCACAATTAAGAGATTTTTCTTGTAATTGCAATTGAGTTTATAGCTCACAGTTTTATCTCTCGATTCTGACTTTTGCAAGTTATTAAATGTGTGGTGAAAGCTTATAAATTGCAATTGTGAGATCACAAGTTCACAATTTTGAGTAAAAATTTTTTTTATTGTGAGTTTATATCTATATCTGTTATATTTTTTTCTGAGTTTTTGTCTTGCATTTTCAAGTTAGTTATTGGGAGATATATATACTCAGGATTTCTAAGGGGGGGGGCAGAATTGCAAATTTGTAACTTGCGATTGTTGGAAATAAACATGAAATTTGGAGAAAAATCTAGAATTGTGAGAGAGATACTTTTGAATTTGCAAGAAAAAAAAGATCTAAATTGTAAAATGTACCGTTGTTTGTAATATATTTATTCCAGGGTGGATTTTATTCTGATTCTGATTCTGATCTATAATCATGTCCATTTTAATCTTGAATTGTAACATTTAAAAAAAATTTAATTGTCCATTTTTCAATTAATGGTACATTTTCGTTTAGTCTATAAAATTAACATTTAAGTTAATGAGAAATTAATCCAAATTATTTGTTTATATTCAATAAGTGAATATACATTTGATATATTATCTAAAAACACCAAACATCTAAATAACATTGTAATGCTAATAAATAACAACATTAATTATACATTGTTACAATGACTAACATTGATTTATTTAATAGAATCTCATTTTCTTTCTCATTTTTAACAGTTTTTTTTTTTTGGAGGTGGGGTAAAAAATACTGAAAATAATTAGTATGTTGCTACTTACCCACTGTAATTTTTTCCTCATTATTATTAACAGAATAAATATTTAAAAGAAAAAACTTTTTTTGTCAATAATTGTGTTGACTAAATTATCATTGGTTGTGGCAAAAGTAATAATAATAAAAAATGTCAGATGTTTGGTGTATCTCAGGTTTAGCTCTGTAGGTGATCTCATCTCATCTGCACTCAATTATTTGATATATCGCTCTATCACTAGCGTAGCTGCTCTTAGCACGGTGATGAGTTGTAAAGCTCGCAGCACTAAGAAAGTCTAAGAAGTCCTGTTCATTCATAACTCCGAGTGAAAGAACAGAACAGAATCACACGTTCCAGTGAGAGAAATATGAACTGGCCTCAGAGCTGTTGTGTGAATGTCTGTCACGTCTGTGTGTGTGTGTGTGTGTGTGTGGATGGATTTGTCTGCCTTCAGGCTGTAGACAGCTCCAAGCTGTGTTTAATGATTCCCCTCCGGTATCTCTCCGTCACATCAGGGATGGATGCAGTGAGATCGGAGGCTGGATCTTTCCAGACGTGCATACAGCATGTGGATGGATCACACACGACATTATTTGCTCGAGCTGCACGCTTGTGTTTGTTTTCTTACTTTTCTATGTGGGCTGCAAGCAGAACTCTGGAATCTTCACTCCTCCAGTGAGTGTGTGTGTGTGTGTGTGTGTGTGTGTGTGTGTGTGTGCTGGGATGTTCGTGTATTCCCTCTCAAAACACCAGCAGGCTGACAGAGCAGCTGTTTGATATTCTGTCACTCGGCTTCAGAGCCACAGCTTCTGTGTGATTGAATGAATGAATGCACTAGAGGAACATGGGTAGCAAACTAGCCAACACAGTGCTAGCTTGCAAAGGCGCTCTGAAAGATTTATTGCACAATGCTGAAATGTAATACTTCGAGCTACAGGTTTGAACAACTACCAACTTAAGTTTAGTAGTACTAGTGCTAGTTTAAGTAAATGAAGCGCTGTTAGAGTTTGTGTGTTTGTGTGTGTTGAGTTTGTCAGTGTGTTTATGATGGTCTCATCTGTGCAGACGGAGTATTAGTGTTTGTCTAGTCTGAATGCATGTTTGCATATGTGAACTGAGCGCGTTTCTCTCTGACAGGTTCAGTAAAGTGTTTACACACGGTGGCTCCGTCTACCATCAGCACATTGTTGTGTCCTTATTTGCCCAGCTTGAGTCCTGATGCAGTCACACATCTCCAGTGAAGGAGAACCGTTCGAGTGTTGTGTCTTCAGGCCTGTTGCGTCGGCGCTCTGGGATTTTGTGTGGCGCTAAAAGCAGTGTGTGTTTGTGTGTGTGTGTGTGTGGGAGTCGAGTCATAGGCTCGGGCTAATTTACAGACCTGTCAGCAGACCTCTCTCTCTCTCTCTCTCACACACACACACACACACACACACACACACACACACTACTCTAGTGCTTCTGGACCACACCAAGTCCTACATCAGCCCGGACACCTAAATAGCCCAGGAGAGCATTAGGATGTCAGAGACGCTCTGGGCTCTCATACATTCAGCTGTTAGAGAGAGTGCCGTCTGAATTATAAAGCTCTTCCACAAACTTCAGGAACATCTTTGAACTACTGCAGAAATAACTATCTTCTCTGTGTTTGTGTTTGTGTGTAAGGATCCTCAGTGGTGTTTAAGGTCTGGTTATTTGTGCTTCATCTTTTGATGAAGTTTCACAGCAATTAATTGCACAAAGAGTTGTGTTTTTCCTTTTTAGATGAAAAAATATTAAATATTTAGTGCACTCTTGTGCTAAATTTGATTTAATGTTTGTCTTCTACATACATTACTTACCTTTGTCATGTTCACAACAAAGGATGAAATCAACAACACTTTAGAAGTCGCATTCAAATTATTATGATTTTTTTAGGTGTGTGTGTGTGTGTGTGTGTGTGTCATATCAGGACTCAACTCTGTATAATGACATGGGTATGACACAGGTATTAGACGGAGAGGGTGACTTATGAGGACATGACCCATGTCCCCATTTTTCAAAACGCTTATAAATCATACAGAATGAGTTTTTTTGAGAAAGTAAAAATGCACAAAGTTTCCTGTTAGGGTTAGGTGTAGGGTTGGTGTAGGGCGATAGAATATACAGTTTGTACAGAATAAAAACCATTACACCTATGGGATGTGTGTGTGTTTGTGTGTGTGTGATCACTCAACAGTTAAGGGTCATTTAGTGTATATATCTTTTGAAACTGTTCTTTTATTCCTTATTTGAGATGAATGTTAATTTGTGGCAGGCTTTGAATAAACTCTATTTAAATGAGCAAGTTGGTGAGTTAAACTGGAATTCGAAGTCAAATCTGTTTCTCTCCATTGAAATGAGCCTCTTCAGTTAATTAGTATGCATTAATCAGTGTATTAATAAAATGAGTGGAATATGTTGGCGAACAAACCCTCCGTCGTGCTCTTCAAACATGCTTAATGGCTGCTCGTCTCCCGAGTTTATTTGCTAATTGGTTTGACGACACCATTAGTGTTATTTACTTAATTTCTCCAGAGTTAGCAAAGCATCTCATCTCCGTCTGTAGCTCCTCGGGGGTTGGCTATTTGAATTGTTCTCACTTAATTTCTTCATTGTGTCAGTGTTGAGATGAACTGAGCTTTACTGATCTGTTCGTTCTGGCAGGACTTCCTCGGTTCCTCAGTCAGCCGGAGGGTGTGTCGGTGCGCTCGGGCGGCTCTGAGATGCTGAGCTGCGAGGTGACCGAAGAGCTCGTCCCGTTCACCCGCTGGGAGAGAGACGGTCGGCCCGTGGAGCTGGACACCAGGGTCATACAGCTGCCCAGTGGAGCTCTGGTCATCAGCAACGCCTCCCAGAGCGACGCCGGTCTCTACCACTGCACCATCGACGGCCTGGGACCACCCAAAACCACAGAGGACGCAGAACTACAGGTGTCTGCAGGTACACACAGGGAACAAAGTTATTCTGACAGGTTAAAAATAAGTGATATATATATATATATATCCATTTACGTCAAATTCTTCCATGTGATCAATGCATTAAGTTAGAATAATAAGACACTGTATGGTTGTTACTTTTCAAATTAAATCAATATCAACAAACTCCATCGGTTCAAATGCATAAATAATGTTATTAGAATAATGTTTGACTTTTTTTGCTTACTTTTTTGATATACAAATATGAAATGTTCATTGTGTGTTGCTCGCAGATGCACGACTGTATTGCTGTGGCTTTGTTTAGAACTAGTTTTGTTTTTAGCAAAATGGAGCGAAAATGATCCACAGTGTGTCTTAAATGTAAGTCATGTAATATTGTTAATTTAACTAAAGTTGTATAAAATCAATATCACATTTGGAAACCAGCAGAATCTCTCCTGGTCGTGTGATGTTGCATATACTATATAGAATATTTATATTTTTGTTTCTACTGCAGTATGTTTGTCGATGTTTGTTTCTTTGTGTGTGCTGTGAGCTGACGCGACCTCAATACTGTCAATATATTATCTGTTATTAGTCACCGTTTACACTGAAAGTAATAAAAGTAAAAATAAAGTAAAAATTGATAGCCTGAATGCACTGTAAGTCGCTTTGGATAAAAGTGTCTGCTACATGCATAAATGTAATATAATATATATATATATATATATACTATATACACACACAGTGGCAAAAATTATTAGAACAGTGGTATTTTCACTTTCTAAAAATGGGTTTAAGTCAGTTTTTCAGGGAGCTTTGCGGGTAGCTTTCTAGAAGCATCTCGGAAAATTATAAAATGAAGTAGAATAAAAAAAAAATAAATTTGATTTTTTTAAATTATGAATTCTTTCAAATGTTCATGAGACGATACAGTTTGTTTATAAAAAATTAAATATATTTATACACACTTATTATAACATTTTAAAGTAAATTAATTTTTTATTATACTATTATAAATATATTATCATTATTATTTTATTATTACAATAAATTAAATATATTATCATAAGTAAAATAATAATTGTATTATTATTATTATTATTATTATTATTATTATTGTAAGTTTTATTCATTGAATTGTGAGTTTACTGATAAGATCATTTATGGTCACATTTGTGCTATTTTTGTGTGTTTTTGCAGATTCTGGTGTTGAAGAAAAGCTGGAGACTCTCCAGGGCCCGGTTTCTGTGGTGAAGGTTATCGGGGAGAGCGTGTTATTACCGTGCGTCATGAAGGGATTCCCCGTGCCCGTGATTCGCTGGACGTTTAACGACCGGCCGGTTGACGAGAGGTGAGTGTATCAGAACCCGAACCCTTAAGAAAGAAACACCAATAAATCACGTTTGCACAGAGAACCATACGTTATCAAAATTGGCTGGATGCAAGAAATTTGTTCAGTTATGAGATCAGAGCACGTCGGTGGTTTGGCAGACTAAAGCGAACTTGTAACGAATCAGCGCACACATAAAGAATCCATTCAGTTGCTCTTAATCGTGCTATCGACTATTCAACGTCTGTCCAAATTCCTCAGCGTAAAATATCCGCATTATCCGGCGGAGGTAATTACTGACGCCTGGATATCATCACCACGTGACCATTGTGTCGTTTGGCATAGTTGAATGATGCTCTTATCTGGAGCGTGGCTTCGTCTGAAGTCACACTCGCCATTTACACGCAGTAAATTGCCTTACATAGTTTACCTGATAGCCGCTGTCCTCTCTCCCACCCGGTTTTCCTGAGGAGGGTTGGCTGTTGTCATGCGGTGGACATGAATAATGTAGAAAGGCCTGGATTGTCACGGCATGTAAATGGGCTGTCAGGGCCACAGAGCGCTGTCATTCATTATTACCCTCTCTATTCACCCTGATGGGATTTCAGCCGAGGGTTTATGGTGTTTGCATTGTGGACGTGCAGAAGCGATTACATGCGTTTTATTGCTGCTTTGTCTCTTTTGATTTCCTAACTCTCTGCGTATGATCCCTTTACACACTAGGGTTGTATTACTGCATTTACTGATCTACAGTCTGCATCCAAACACATTCAAGGTCAGCAGCCAGCATCTAGTGGATTAGATTAATAAATCACTACTGTTACTATCGATCATATTAAGATTTAGAGTTAACCACTTACCCTGAGTATTAAACTTGTAAATGACATACATTTTTATTAGCTTTTTTTTTGTTGCATATTTACATTTATTTCAATTTTTACTTCGTGCTTTTGTTTTCTTAAATATTTATTTTTACTTTTTATTTGTGTTTCAGTTCAGGTAATTTTATTATTTGCACTTAGTACAAGGCAACATTTATAAAGTATAATATTTTTATTTAAAGTTTAAGTTTGCACCACTTTCCTTTGTGCACATTAATTGGTTGTTTTATTTAATTTGTTTATTTATTTATATTGTATTATATCTGTATATCTGATATGGTTTAAAATGTAGTAGAACATAGGGCTGTAGTACTCGAGTCCGGTCTTGGACTCGAGTCCGGACTCGAGACATTTTTCTGTCGTCTCGGACTTGTCTCGGACTCATTGAATTTGCACTCGGACTTGTCTCGGACTTGGCCATTGGACTCGCCAAGTCTTCTAGTTGGTCTCGACCGAGTCCAGCAAAAAAATTAAAATAAAAAATGTCTCCTTCAAAACAAAACCACATTTGCATGATGTCGCGACTGAAACTGTGTGGAAAACGCTAGGCGCGCCGCTCTCCTTATTTCCAAAGCACTCTGTAATCTGCGCTCGCGCTCCAGTGGCGTCTGCTGTTGCTGGGCAACCATGACCCGCTCTCCATGATGACGCAGAAGTTTCAGCAAAGAATAAATGGAATTCCAGCACTTAAAATCACTTGCAGTAGCTCTGCTAATAGATTCATTTAAAAAATGACTATCCTTGTACAACTATGATAATCTGTTTCTCCATCTTGCCTTAGCTTTCAGTATTGTTCCGGGAAAGGATGTGCATGACCAGTGGTGCACTTACTGCGACCTGAAAAGTTTAGATGTTTCTAATTTAATTTTCTACCTGTTAGATTGTGTTTTATTTACGTCTACACCTAGATAGCCTTTTTTTTTTATCAATAAACGCGTATTAATGTATAGCCTTATGCAACAATTAAATATGTAAATTTTAAAAACTTTATATATGACATTACATATTTACATTTTCATGTAACAGCCAGTATTTGTATCTGTAACAATCACAAATTTTTTCCTATCTGCATTCGGATACAACATCGTAGCCTACAGTTACTTGATAAGACTGTTATGACTTTTTATATATTTTTTCGTAGTTATCACTGAACAAGTATGTCGTGTTAAACTGAATTAATTATTAATTTCTAAAATAATATTTATTATGCAAGCAGAGAGATGTCATGACAAACGTGTCATAGTGATCATTTGAACACGACTGAATCTATTCAATGCACATTCTCATTACGCAGAACACTTTGAGCGAGTCTATAATGTAGAGTCGACTTCACTAAACAGATGTGTGTGTGCCGCGCAAACCAGCAAAACATAAAGATGCAAACATGTAGGACAAGTAGACAATGTATCCGTATCGAAGCTGATTATTAGCCTACTCTTGAGAGAGAACTGATTTGGTTTTTGAGAGACTGAGACGCGCAGCGCGGCTGTTTGATTGGTGAGCGCGCTGTGCTTATTCCATTCATTCGTATCATGGTAGCCTAAGCTTTCAATATTTGCCTTTTAAATATATACAAATAATATAACGTGTAGCTATGATGTATTATTATAGGTAAAATTACTCTTGCAATGCTCTGATTTCTGAGAGATGCACAGAGAGGCGACAACAATGCGGTGTTTGATTTGCGCGCTTTTCACTCATAAAGTTTACATTCATTCACTTCTGGCGCTGATCCCCTGGCTCACCTGTTATCTAGCAAACACCAGACTGTTTCAGCTTCAGCCGAGTATTCAGGCAGAATTATTCCTTGTCCGTTATTCGTTTTTTAAGCCATTATCCGTGCCATTCCGAATAAGGTATTCGGCTTCAGGCACAACCCTAATTATTACATTACATAGGCCTATTTTATTTTTACATGCAACATAGATAAGGTCATATAGTAACAGCTCCACGCAATATTGTAATTCTAAAATTCACGTCGTACTTGCAAACACTTTGTATGCATTATGGTTAATGCATGCTGGAGTAGTCGATTGTTTCCGACAGTGCTCGACTAGTCTATGCAAACACTAGCACAGTATGACAAAAATTGCTGTATTTATGTGCGCATGCCCAGTAGAGCCAAACGTATCCATTCTAGCCTTGCTGCGCGCATTTGTCATATCCCGAGCTTTGCGTGTGTCTGTGCACTGTGCCAATTAGGCATAGTCATATACATTTTTGACCACAGATATAATGTCAACAAAAAATAAAGTACATAAAAATTATTTGACCTTACAGTTCCAAACTTTGTTTGTTTATCCAAGTTTAGCTTCCAGGGTCGGACTGGGGGTAAAACCAGTACTCATTAGCAAGGCCCCAAAGGAAGAGAGGGCCCTTGAAAAGTATGAATCTGAAATATATTTTATTTTACCTGGATATTTTCATGGTTGGGGGGCATGGGGGCCCATCAGGACTGCATATGCATAGGGCCCAGGATCTTGTTTAACGCCCCTGTTAGCTTTAACCCTAATTATACACACTTGAACCTAATCAAGCTCTTACTAGACACACTAATCTTCCAGGTGTTTTAAGGCCAGTTGGAGCTAAACTTTTCAGGACATTGGTCATCCAGGATGTAGTTTGGAGACCCCTGTCCTACAGAGTTGTTACTTTGCACATGCTTTTTGATCATTACAAATAATAATGTAAAATGATTTTCTTAGAATAGGAGATATGCTTTCTCTCGCATCACAAACATTATCAGTAGTTAAGTATGTGGTCTTGAATAGGACCCTTTTTTCACTCATTTGGACTCGGTCTTGGACTTGGACTCGAAACTTTTGGACTTGGACTTGACTTGGACTCGAACCTCTTTGGACTCGGTCTTGACTCGGTCTCGACTAGTCCTGGACTTGGACTTGACTTGGACTCGACAAAGCTGGACTTGACTACAGCTCTAGTAGAACATTTTTTATTTATAAGAAATACACCAGAAATGTATATATACACCCCTTTCTTTTGTGCTTATGCATATATTTATAATTTGGGATAGTTTAAGGTAAAAGTAACAAGAAGACTGCCCTTCACATCTGTGAGTCAGATCAGAGGATTGTGTAGGTGGTGTATTTAGGAAGGCTGTTTTCTGACAGTCGCTGTCCTAATAAGATTGGGGATAAAGCTCCATCCCTGCTGCGGCTCATGCAAAATTAATGATGTTTTTCTTTCTTTTATACATTTTATTGTGAAACACAATTTAGGAATTATAGACGGAAAGTGCTTTAAGAAAGGAAATCCTGTTTCTTTTGTAAATGGTAAAAATATATGTAAATATATGTTTGTATATATTAAGTATATAAAAATACTTACATATAGTTTTTTATTTTTAATTACAATTCTAATATATTACCTGATTATTAACATATATTTTAGTAGTAATTGCATTAATCTAGTTATGTAGCCTTTAGGTATAACAGAATATTTAACATTTATAAGAAAAATATTAGAAATTTATATATTCACCCCATATATATATGTATGCATATGTATATATATATATATATATATATATATATATATATATATATATATATATATATATATATAATATTATTATATATATATATATAATATTATTATATATATATATATATATATATATATAATATTATTATTATATACAATTTATTACATTATTCCCAATTTATTTATATATATATATATATATATATATATGTATGTGTGTGTGTGTGTGTGTTTGTATGTATATATATATATATATATATATATATATATATATATATATATATTAGTGCTGTCAAAATTAGCGCGTTAACGCATTCGATTAATTTGAAATATTTAACGCGTTAAAAAAAAATAACGCAATTAACGCGGTTGCAGTTTTTTTTTATTTCCAGTTGTGGCCTATGTGTGTTCAACGTGCAAAGAAATATGGATAAGACCAAGGAAGGACTTTTAGACGGAAAGTTTCAGTATAAAACTCTGCCGGATTACTCTTCAGTCTGCCACAAGAAACATTACTCTTCATTTAGTCTGCCACAAGAAACAGCAACATTAAAATCATGAACTCAAATGTCATTGTTTTAAAAAAAAAAAAAACAATGACTGTAACAGTGCGTAAATCAGACCTTTCTGTAACGCTAACGTTAATAAGCTTAAACGAAAATAACGAAATAATTGTGTAGCGGAGTATTTTTTGTACACAGTGCCGCGAACTGTCAATCACTCCTGTACGCGTGCATCACTGTCCTCCTCAGCTGCAGCAACTTGCGCTCTCTCTCTTCATCAAGCTTTAAAACAATATTTGTGCATAGGCTATAGATTAATTAGATAAATGAATATCTAAATTTGTGCCTTGCCGTCTACGGTATTTTTTTAGAACTTAGATAAAAGATGCTGCAGCCAATGAACAGCCAGCGGGGGCTGCAGGACGACTCAACCTCCGCAGACAGTTTTTAATGTTTATCAGACAATAAATACTCAAGATTTTGCTTTAGTATAACTCACAACGAGTTTCACACACCTTCTCCGGCCACGTTGAGTTGTTGACACTTAACAGTGGGAAAAGCTACACATGCGCTATTCACTTGTGTAACTTAAGGGTGAATGGGTAATGTAGTTTCTGCTCTGGGTGGGATGAATTAGGAAGCTTGCATTGTGAAGGGCGCTCTGAAAATCGGCAGTGCAGGTAAAAGATTAAAACCTCTATTAAAACAGATGTCCAAATGAGCGTACCGGTACGCTACAAGCACGTTCTGGGCGCACGGAGAGGTGGCGGTACGCTCAAGACCTATATTTGGAAGTGGCGGTACTGAGTACCAGTGCATACCGGCCCACTTAAAGCACTGGCAATGACTATACTTTGGAATTTTTTTGCAGTCCACCTAGAATTCAACATGGAAATCATTTTTGTTTTTTATTGGCATTGATTGTTTTGAAATTCAAATGGTACTTACATGCCTGTGTTTTTATTTCTGTAATAAATATAGCTTTCAAGCCAACAGTTAATTTGGAGGATATTGATGGTTTATTGCAGGTATGTTGTTTACATGAGAAAATCTGTGTTACAAGTTAAAAAAAAATTCCAATAAACAATCATATTTTGAATTTAATTAGTTTCTTTGTCTTGAGTTTACATTAATTATTTACATTTTACATTTACATATCCAAAAAGTTTCAGTCTTTTAATTGCGATTAATCGCGATTAATTTTAAAAAATTGTGCGATTAATTAGTTACTTTTTTTTTAATCGATTGACAGCACTAATATATATATATATATATATATATATATATATATATATATATATATATATATATATATATATATATATGTATATGTATATATGTGTGCATAATAAATATAAACAGTACACATACACACGTAATGTAAACAAAAACATTTATTTTGGATGTGATTAATCATTTTACAGCACATAGATATATATATATATATACAACACAATTTATTTTTTTGTTTTTGCACAAAAATAATAATACAAAAAAATCCTGTATGAAACGAGATGAAAATATATTTGCAGCATCATTTAAGGTTCATATGGTGATCATGCCGTTTTAAATGCTGTGTATGAAGTGTTTGGACCAGAGTTTGCAGTCTTGACAGAATTGAATTGGGATTGGTTGAGCTTCTGTTGTAATGATTCGATCCCACCCACCGTAATTTGAAACGACGCGTTCCATAAAGATTGAATTGATCGTATTAAAAAGAGCTGAGCAGACTAATCATGACCTGTTTAAGCCGCTAACTCGCGTGCGTCTCTCACGGCTTCCTCCGATGAGGTTTGTTGTCAGTTCACGCTGGCGATTGAAAGCGGCTAAATGTCTAATTGCGGTTCTTTGCCGGTTGTCTGTGCAGGACTGATGATTGCTGACAGACTCCATTTACAGCGTAATTGCTTCTCTCATGGTCTTCGGGCGATGTAATGTATTCCTGATGCTGGATACATTCTAATAATGTCATATTACCCACAATGCCCAGTCCCTCAGAGGGGTAGACAGAGTCCATCACGGCTCACACAACATCTGTAGTCTGTGTGTGTGTGTGTGTGTGTGTGTGTGTGTGTGTGTGTGATAGTGATACAAATCCTCCATTCAAATTTTCATTTTTCCCTGTTGAGTTTGAGTCTTTACTCAAAAAGGGGGGTAAAAGCCCCTCTGTGAGTGAAGACAGACAGGAGACTGTGACTGAAATGATTTAAAATGAAACTTCACATAAAAATAGATGTTTCTATTATGTTTCAAACTTTTGAAGGACTAATATAGGATTTTTAAAGGCTCTTAAAGTTGCATTTTGAACTATTAAAATATGAGAAAACGATAATCCCTCACACTATCAACTTGCAAAACAATTAAAGAAATACTTTAATAGCAACGTTTCGATCGTATGCTACAAGGTTGATGCCTGATGAAGATCATACGATCGAAACGTTGCTATTAAAGTATTTATTTTATTGTTTTGCAAGTTGATAGTGTGCGGGATTATCTTGTTTTCTCATATTTTGACTATATAAGTCTTTTTTCCTACGCACGTATCTATGACCTACAGGCATGCGACGCTAATTGATCATAAATTATTAAAATAAAACATTTCTAAATGTTTAAGTCCATATTGAATATGTATGAAAAATATTGCGTATTTAATTGTGCATGCTTATTTCTTGTGTATTTTTTTTCTTTTCATTTAATATGCCTTTCCCATCATCTAAAGTGCACTTAAAGGTAGTCTTTAAAATAAAATACAAATTTAATAACACTGTTTAATGTAATGTTTACCAAATCTCAAATATATATGCAAGTAGAAATAAGTAAGCGTAAAATGAAATAAATGTTGCTATTTATTTATTAATTCCTTTAGAATTTATTTCGTGCTTTTAATTTACTTTTTTAATTTAAAAATGCTTTTTTTTTTTTTTTACCTTGTTAAGTACATTTTAAAAATGTTTAGAGGTCACTATGAATGTTGACTGCAATGGAATTGTGTGTAAAATAGTATAAATAAATAGCACCATACTGGTTTAGAATTACATTAGTGGAGATTTGTCATTACGTGAATTAAGCTTTTCAGGTAGTACTATGCCAAGAATGAAGACCGAAAGCTTAAACCGTACAAATCTCATATGCTTAGAGGCCTTAGATTTCAGCAGGAGAAGCGGTGCTGAATAAGTCACATTCTTCGCCCTCTCCATTGTTTGTTTCTCTGGCATGTTGTTGTAAGTCTAATCTGAAGATTGTGGAATGGCTTGCAGGAACTGAATAAACAAATTCACCTCCTTATCAGCTCAGCCGCTCATTCATTACTGGCCAGGCATAAACACTGGTTTAGAGGGATTTCTGATAAATGCTTTCTAATGTGAGACCGGTTTCTCCATGTTTGGAATCATGTAAAGAGTGTCCGATATGAACAGATGGGCTCAGATACACAGCTGTAATTGTCTTATCTCACGTTTGAATCTCATGGATTAGAGCCGGAATGCTGTTTAGAGCTTTACAGAAGGCCAGCGGATCACGGAGGAATTCTTGGGAAGAATGCGAATGGCTTGCTTCACTGACAAGAGCACCTTTTGTCCTCACTGATGTGGATGAACCGGCCGGAGACGGAGCAGTTTTGTGTATTACAGATGGGACGTATTTGTTGATGACCTCTTCTCAACACAGACATCAGCCTGGAGCATTTGCAAGGGGAAGATTGTAATATAAGTGTAATGTAAATCCAGTCAGGTGTTGCTCACAAACAGGCGCCAATGCTGGATGGATGGGCGTCAATTTTCAGCAAGCACTTCCTCTTTGTGCAGTACACTGATTTATGTTTTTGGTAATATTATGCATTCTACTTCGAAATCTTGCCCTCATGTTTCTGTTTATGACGTACAACGTCCTGGAATTGTTTGCATGTGCTTTAAACATTTATAGTAAGTTTATTACGTTTTTAATGGTTGGTCAGATTTAGCAAACAACAGTAAATTTAAACTGGCCTTTGAATGGAAGAATTCTGGGAAATGGAGGATAATAAATCCTAATATAAGGATCCTTCTGAAGTGTGTTAATGGTTATCCAGATGCTCTCAAAGATAACGTTTAAGAGAAGAACACTTGAGTGTATCTTTTTTTTTTTTTCCTGTATCCACCAGGGTTTCAAAAGTTAAAGTTTTAAAGATTTAATTTGAGTTTTAAATAAATCAGATGTTATCCAGTTTGTGGTTTTGTTTGGGACAATTATCACCAAATTAAGTGTTCATGGGTTTAATTTTGTGCTAATTTAAAGGACTTTTTTTTTTTACCCGATCTCTTTCCCATAAATTTGCAGAACGGTAACATTTCAATGTTATTTTTAATTTAATAGATTAAATTAGATTTAATTGTTATAAGTTCTCTTTTCAATGTAATTTCTGTTAAAGTTTTAGAAATTGTTATTTTTATCTTACCATTTTCTTATATCTATATAGCTTTGTAAAAAAAAATTCAACTAAACATTTTCAACTGAAAATTTTAATGTTGTTTTGGAAACTAAGTGAGAAAAAATAATTTATTTGAAATGTTATATTTTTTTTTATTTAAAGTAACTCTTTTTTGTTTTTCTTTGGTTTTGAGTGAATAAACAATGTCTTAAGTGCAAAAAAAATATTTTAAAATCTACAAAGGAACATAATGTCTGAACTATTCCTTTAAAAACTAACTTTTTACCCATCATGCTCTGTTACCCTCCTCCAGTCTGGTGCATTAATGCTCTGCTAAAAGACAATTAACAAGGCTCTTTGTACTTTATAGACTCATCTTCTTTTTAATTTCTTTTTTAATTATCCGGCCACCGCCGCCTCAGGTCTCTCAGGGGCTCCCGTCGCAGCGTCATCTGACTTCTGTCATCTCATGCGTTTAACGAATCTCTCATTGGGTTTGGGGACCTGGTTTCTCCGAGCGGCGCCTGCTGTCTCATCACTGACTAACAGTGACTGGGAGATGCTAAATATAGCTGCGCTGGAGTGACGCTCCTGTGATCCTATGGGAACGCAAGCTCTGAAACATTCATGTTCATTGATTCTTATGAAGGAATTCGTTTTTGATGTTCTCACAGTGTTGGAAGAAAACATTGTATGAATCGATTGTTCTTTTAATATTACATTTTTAAGCTGGTAACAAAGTTCTCAAAAAGTTAGTTTAAAAGCACGTCGTCCGCAATAGAAAGCTTACGGTGTGAGCTTTTTTTATGGTAAAAGCTACATAATTTTTAAAATGACATAATTGTCTTGTAACAACTTTTAGTTAGTTATTCTGAAATGGCTTCCATTAATTTGCATGCTAGAGTCTAGAATAAACAATAGTTTATAATGAATAATAATGTTCTTAGATTAAGTTGTTCATAAAAATGACTTGTTTTCAGTGTTCTCTATAATGTCTAATAATGTTAAAACATTCTAATAATGTCTAATAATGTTCAAAACATTCTAATAATGTCTAATAATGTTCAAACATTCTAATAATGTCTAATAATGTTCAAACATTCTAATAATGTCTAATAATGTTCAAACATTCTAATAATGTCTAATAATGTTCAAACATTCTAATAATGTTTAATAATGTTCAAACATTCTAATAATGTCTAATAATGTTCAAACATTCTAATAATGTTTAATAATGTTCAAACATTCTAATAATGTTTAATAATGTTCAAACATTCTAATAATGTTTAATAATGTTCAAACATTCTAATAATGTTTAATAATGTTCAAACATTCAAAAAAATTCTAATAATGTTCAAACATTCTAATAATGTCTAATAATGTTCAAACATTCTAATAATGTCTAATAATGTTCAAACATTCTAATAATGTTTAATAATGTTCAAACATTCTAATAATGTTTAATAATGTTCAAACATTCTAATAATGTTTAATAATGTTCAAACATTCTAATAATGTTTAATAATGTTCAAACATTCAAAAAAATTCTAATAATGTTCAAACATTCTATAATGTCTAATAATGTTAAAACATTCTAATAATGTCTAATAATGTTCAAAACATTCTAATAATGTCTAATAATGTTCAAACATTCTAATAATGTCTAATAATGTTCAAACATTCTAATAATGTCTAATAATGTTCAAACATTCTAATAATGTCTAATAATGTTCAAACATTCTAATAATGTTTAATAATGTTCAAACATTCTAATAATGTCTAATAATGTTCAAACATTCTAATAATGTTTAATAATGTTCAAACATTCTAATAATGTCTAATAATGTTCAAACATTCTAATAATGTTTAATAATGTTCAAACATTCTAATAATGTTTAATAATGTTCAAACATTCAAAAAAATTCTAATAATGTTCAAACATTCTAATAATGTCTAATAATGTTCAAACATTCTAATAATGTCTAATAATGTTCAAGCATTCTAATAATGTCTAATAATGTTCAAACATTCAAAAAATTTCTAATAATGTTCAAACATTCTAATAATGTTTAATAAGGTGCAAACATTCTAATAATGTCTAATAATGTTCAAACATTCTAATAATGTTTAATAATGTTCAAACATTCTAATAATGTTTAATAATGTTCAAACATTCAAAAAAATTCTAATAATGTTCAAGCATTCTAATAATGTCTAATAATGTTCAAACATTCTAATAATGTTTAATAATGTTCAAACATTCTAATAATGTCTAATAATGTTCAAACATTCAAAAAAATTCTAATAATGTTCAAACATTCTAATAATGTCTAATAATGTTCAAACATTCTAATAATGTCTAATAATGTTCAAGCATTCTAATAATGTCTAATAATGTTCAAGCATTCTAATAATGTCTAATAATGTTCAAACATTCTAATAATGTTTAATAATGTTCAAACATTCTAATAATGTTTAATAATGTTCAAACATTCAAAAAAATTCTAATAATGTTCAAACATTCTAATAATGTCTAATAATGTTCAAACATTCTAATAATGTCTAATAATGTTCAAACATTCTAATAATGTCTAATAATGTTCAAGCATTCTAATAATGTCTAATAATGTTCAAACATTCAAAAAATTTCTAATAATGTTCAAACATTCTAATAATGTTTAATAATGTTCAAACATTCTAATAATGTTTAATAATGTTCAAACATTCTAATAATGTTTAATAATGTTCAAACATTCTAAAACTTTCTAATAATGTTCAAACATTCTAATAGTGTCTAATAATGTTCAAACATTCTAATAATGTTTAATAATGTTCTAAAATTCTAATAATGTCTAATAATGTTCCAACATTCTAGTAATCTTTAATAATGTTCAAACATTCTAATAATGTCTAATAATGTTCAAACATTCTAATAATGTCTAATAATGTTCAAACATTCTAATAATGTCTAATAATGTTCAAACATTCAAAAAATTCTAATAATGTTCAAACATTCTAATAATGTCTAATAATGTTCAAACATTCTAATAATGTCTAATAATGTTCAAGCATTCTAATAATGTCTAATAATGTTCAAACATTCAAAAAATTTCTAATAATGTTCAAACATTCTAATAATGTTTAATAATGTTCAAACATTCTAATAATGTCTAATAATGTTCAAACATTCTAATAATGTCTAATAATGTTCAAACATTCAAAAAAATTCTAATAATGTTCAAACATTCTAATAATGTCTAATAATGTTAAAACATTCTAATAATGTCTAATAATGTTCAAACATTCTAATAATGTCTAATAATGTTCAAACATTCTAATAATGTTTAATAATGTTCAAACATTCTAATAATGTTTAATAATGTTGAAACATTCTAAAACTTTCTAATAATGTCTAATAGTGTTCAAACATTAAAAAAATGTCTAATAATGTTCAAACATTCTAATAATGTTTAATAATCTCTAATAATGTTCGAACATTCTAATAATGTTTAATAATGTCTAATAATGTTCAAACATTCTAATAATGTCTAATAATGTTCAAACATTCTAATAATGTCTAATAATGTTCAAACATTCTAATAATGTCTAATAATGTTCAAGCATTCTAATAATGTCTAATAATGTTCAAACATTCAAAAAATGTCTAATAATGTTCAAACATTCTAATAATGTTTAATAATGTTCAAACATTCTAAAACTTTCTAATAATGTTCAAACATTCTAATAGTGTCTAATAATGTTCAAACATTCAAAAAAATTCTAATAATGTTCAAACATTCTAATAATGTCTAATAATGTTCAAACATTCTAATAATGTCTAATAATGTTCGAGCATTCTAATAATGTCTAATAATGTTCAAGCATTCTAATAATGTCTAATAATGTTCAAACATTCAAAAAAATTCTAATAATGTTCAAACATTCTAATAATGTCTAATAATGTTCAAACATTCTAATAATGTCTAATAATGTTCAAACATTCTAATAATGTCTAATAATGTTCAAACATTCTAAAACTTTCTAATAATGTTCAAACATTCTAATAATGTCTAATAATGTTCAAACATTCTAATAATGTCTAATAATGTTCAAGCATTCTAATAATGTCTAATAATGTTCAAGCATTCTAATAATGTTTAATAATGTTCAAACATTCTAATAATGTCTAATAATGTTCAAACATTATAATAATGTCTAATAATGTTCAAACATTCTAATAATGTTTAATAATGTTCAAACATTCTAAAACTTTCTAATAATGTTCAAACATTCTAATAATGTCTAATAATGTTCAAACATTTTAATAATGTCTAATAATGTTCAAACATTCTAATAATGTCTAATAATGTTCAAACATTCTAATAATGTTTAATAATGTTCAAACATTCTAAAACTTTCTAATAATGTCTAATAGTGTTCAAACATTAAAAAAATGTCTAATAATGTTCAAACATTCTAATAATGTTTAATAATCTCTAATAATGTTCGAACATTCTAATAATGTTTAATAATGTCTAATAATGTTCAAACATTCTAATAATGTCTAATAATGTTCAAACATTCTAATAATGTCTAATAATGTTCAAACATTCTAATAATGTCTAATAATGTTCAAACATTCTAATAATGTTATAATGTTCAAACATTCTAATAATGTTTAATAATGTTCAAACATTCTAATAATGTTTAATAATCTCTAATAATGTTCAAACATTCTAATAATGTTTAATAATCTCTAATAATGTTCAAACATTCTAATAATGTTTAATAATCTCTAATAATGTTCAAACATTCTAATAATGTTTAATAATCTCTAATAATGTTCAAACATTCTAATAATGTCTAGTAATGTTCTAACATTCTAATAATGTCTAATAATGTTCAAATATTCTAATAATGTTATAATGTTCAAACATTCTAATAATGTTTAATAATGTTCAAACATTCTAATAATGTTTAATAATCTCTAATAATGTTCAAACATTCTAATAATGTTTAATAATGTTCTAACATTCTAATAATGTCTAATAATGTTCAAACATTCTAATAATGTTTAATAATGTTCTAACATTCTAATAATGTCTAATAATGTTCAAACATTCTAATAATGTTTAATAATGTTCAAACATTCTAATAATGTCTAATAATGTTCAAATATTCTAATAATGTATAAACCCAGATTTTAAACTCAAGTAGAGTGAAATTGTGAAAATCTGTTCATACAAACATCAGTTCTGAAATGGTCAAATTCTTGTCAATTTCTAACAATATAAAATATTGTAATTTTTACACAAAATGTTTGTATTTATGCAATAATTTACAATTGGGGTTGGTAAGATTGAATTTAGAAAGGTGCATTTATTTTGATCAAAATACTGTGAAAACAGTAATATTGTAAAATATTATTACGTCTTAAAAGAACGGTTTTCTATGTGGATATAAAGTCAAATTTAATTTATTACTGTGATGCACAGCTGGATTCTCACCATCATTACTCAGAAATCAATCCAAAATGCTGATTTGCTGCTCAAGAAACATGTATTATTATTACAATAGATGTGCTACTTCATGTTTTTGTGGGAACCTTGATGCATTTTACATTTCAGGATTTTTTGATTAATAGAAAGTTTAAAAGAACAGCGTTTATTTGAAATAGAACACACAAAACAGATTTACTTCCACTTTGGTATACGTTTCTTTTTATAATGGCACCAACATTTGAATGGTAATGCATGATATTTAAAATTGCTACATTCATGTCTCAGTTTCTACAAGAACTCACATCAAGTTGACACCAGAATTCGCTCAGCCTTGGTCATTGCCACTGTGAGCTGTAGTTTGACACTTGGGTGTGTTGGAAGACACTTGTTGACGCGTGAGCAGGTGAATGTGGGAAACTATCGTTCAAGGCCGGTTTACTCTCCGTTCTTAGTCAAACTCAGTAATTGGTGATATCTTTTCTTTCCCCTATAGCAGTGCATTTGTAATAAAGTGACATGAGGTTTGGAGGTCTGACTGTGTTCAGCGGGACCCTGTCGACTCTTTATCCTTCCTCTTTGCTTTCTCTACTCTGTTGTGTGTGACTATTGATTATTCTTTCTTTCCATTCTCAGCTCATCTTAGATTAACTCTCTCTCTATCTTCCTGCCTCCGAATCATCGGGGAGGAACCGGGAACAGTGTTTGTTTTTCTCGAGAAACCTCAAGCGAAACACTCGGGGGAAGTTGCTTTCAGTGCATTCAAGCCATAAAGGAAAAGCTGCAGGAAATTAAATCCATACTGTATCCTGTTTTCGATTCCATCTCGATCCGGTATTACAGTGGTGTGCTTGAGGTGGCTGGTTTTAACACATCCTCATCTCCTCGTTTTCTCTCTCTGTGTTTTTTCCAGCCGTGAGCGTTTTGCTGTGATTGGCGGGGGAAGCCTGCAGATCGTCAACCTGACCGCAGAGGATGCTGGGATATATGCCTGCCAGACGGACAGCGGCAACATGACCAGCGAGATCCAGGCAGAGCTCACGGTGCACGGTACATTTCCCAAAACCATTCAGTTCAGCACAAACAGACTCACTAAGCAGCACTAAACCTCCCGTATGTAATTATTAGCAACACTGTTCAGGCTTTTGAGACTCACACGTGTCTAGACGGCATTTTCCTCTGCGGAGGAGGTACTTCAAAGCGTTGTTTTGTTTTTATTTATTCATTTTTTCTGTATTATTTTCATCTCTTGGCATAGGATTTATTTTTTGGGGGAATCGGTGGGAATTTACAGCTCCGTCTAATGTGGAGTTTTGCATGGAAACACTTTTAAAAGCCTCTTCTCTCTAGATGTGAGTTAATGCATGCACAACTCAAACTCAGCTCTAATTTTGACTAAATGTGGCCACCTGAATAACCATAATTTCCTTTTTTTGACATGAGACAGGTACGTGTGAACAGGTAAATGCACTAACAGCCTGACAGTGGTCATTCATTCAAAAAGTGCTGCAGAAAACGCAGAGGAAATTACTGCACGGTGGGGCTTTAAAAAAGTCTGTAACGCCATTATAACATAATTGTAGCATTATGTTGAATGTGACAATTTACTTATAAAGGTTTTTGGTTTTTGAGGCCGAATGTGTGCGCACTAATGTACTTTGCTTGAATGCCCTTTTTAACATTTTAACTTTATGGCAAAGTTTTCTCAAGGTTTCAAGTGCTACATTTCTGATATTATTTTAAGTTTCGTCTCATTAAAAACTGTCAGGCTACTGAAAAATCTAGTTTCTGTAAGTTCATTGTATGATGTCATTATCCTAGATTAAAGGAATAGTTCACCCAAAATGTAAAATGCAAGGAGCTAGGAGAATACTTTTTGTGCACAAAGAAAAAAAATAATGACTTTATTCAATAATCTGTCTCCTCCGTGTCACCCTGGTGCTATTTTGGAGAGAATGAGCATGAACTGTTCTGTGTCTGCTGCGCCACACGTTTTCTGTTGTTTACACTTTGATCTGAAAGAAAACATCCGTTCTGCATTGTTTACATTCAGTTTTTTGTTTAGTTTTAATTGTAAAATTACAGTTTAACCCCTGATGTAATACGGACTATTTTAACGATGTGTAGTACCCTTGCTGTCTATCTGAATTCATCAGAAATATCTTAACTTGTGCTCTGAAGATGAACGTAGGTCTTACAGGTTTGGAAAGACATGAGGGTGAGTAATTAATGACTAATGATTAATGAGTTTTCATTTTTGGGTGAACTGTCTCTTTAACTATTTAAATAAATCACTTATCCTCCCCCAAATGATCACAAACATTGCAGAACACATCTGAATTAAAAATGCATTTGTAAAAGATTGTGATTTTTTTTTCGGTCAGTGTTTTGTTGCTCTGCCAGTAGGGAACAGTAAGATAGCGGCTCGAACACGGTTTAGAACGCAGTGAGCGATCCAGTCATTTCTATAGATCAGTGGTTTGGACTCAATGTGACGGCACCCATTCACTGCAGAGGATCCACTGATCAGCGAGTGATGCAATGCTACATTTCTCTACATTTTGCCATAAACCTGGCAAATCTAGTTTCAAAATGTGTGTAAAACTTTGTAATCCATTTTCTGGCGAACTGATAAAAACTCACGCAGGCTGACTCGTGGAAGTTGCGTAATGCCAGTCAGTCAGATCGGAGCTTGCAGTTTTGGGGGATTTTTGTGTGCAGCATGTGGTCGTGCCGCCTGAAGCCCAGACTAACTTTGATCTGACTCTTGAAATTGAGCCATACCGTAATTGGATTTTCTAATTAGATGTATTTTTTTCTTGTGAGACATGGATGCTTGCGGTGATGCAAGAGATTTCAGTGCAATATAAAATCAAGAGTAAAGTAAGATAAAGCGTACAGCGGTGGGCAGTGTGTTCATGATCTCTTCACCCTCCTGACCCGAGCTGTTATTTTCACTCCCTCCTGCTGCGTTCAGCCCATCCAGATGCATTCGGACCGCTTTTCCAGTAGCTTTTTCACCTCTCTGGCAGGTACTGACGCACGTATGGATGGGTTTGTTACAGAGCTCAGGAAGTTGAATCTCCCATGGGGAGTCAGGAAATCTGATTTAGCGTCTGATGGGTAAAAATAACCCGCTTTGTGTCAGATGGTAGCACAAACACACCTAGCGTAGAGGCCGTTTAGGTGTGTAAAGTTGAAAAACATGTACGCAGGTGCTTATTTGAGCATTTTTATAGTTCCTGTACGTCTGTGCAACTGCGTTAACCACCTACTAAAGGAAAATTCCAGGTTAGCAATGCGTCAAACTCTATAGACAGGTAAAATATGTTATACAAGTCTTTTCTAGGTGAATAAACTTCCAGTTTTCTGAGGTAATCAACAGCATGTCACAGAAGATCTTAACTTGCACTGAGACGAACTCACTCACTTCATATTTTTAGCTCTCTTTCATGCCTGCTTGTGCTGCTTTCATTGATGTGATTAATTTATGATGTGCTTTCAATGCCAATTAGTTTTTTCCTCTTCCGAAAGAGAGATTTCTTGCATTTTATCTGTCATTATCTGTGCTTCTCCTGCAAGACTTTGGCTGACTTTGGATGTATAAATAACTCTGTGGTGTTTTTAAGAGGTTTTCTGGGAGATGAGGGCCGTGATAGAGTTATAGTGACCGTTTCTTCATACTGTGAAACACTGAGATGGGTTATTAAACGCTGGCATGTTAATCTCTTAATATCTGCATGTGAAGTGACTCATAACTCTTGTGCTGCGGATATTTTGAGAGCCGTGGTTCACATGCTGGGATTTTACGCGGATTCCCTCTCAGATTAGCAGGATTGTAAAGAGCCGTGTAAAACACTGTTAATACTGGCTTGGGTCTGGCTTTAAAAGTCACTCTTAAAATGAAAGGATGTGTTCTGAAAATCTGTTATCGTATTATTACTCTCACATCCACTTGCTTCAGTAGTCTTGTATATATTTAAGTACGTTTACTTTTTTGACGTTACTTTTGTACATTACGCTTATATTATTTTATATGTAATTTATTGTCTCCCAATTAAATGCAAAAAACATTCTATCATTTGCAAATTGATTTAAGGTGTTTTTAGCACCACAAATATATATATATATATATATATATATATATATATATATATATATATATATATATATATATATATATATATATATATATATATATATATATACACTTAAAATAAAGTAATATATATGTACATATACATAAATTATATCTTCTTTTATTATTATAATATTTTATATTAGTTCTGTTATGAGTAGAAAATGTTTTTGTCTCTGATGCTCACCAAGGCTGCATTTACTTGACTAAAAATACAATAAAAACAGTAAAATTGTGAAATATTATTCTAATTTAAAATAACTGTTGCCTATTGGAATATATTGCAAACTGTAATTTATTCCTGTGATGTAAAGCTGAATTTTCAGCATCATTACAAATCATTCTAAAATGATGGATTTGCTGATCAAGAAACATTTATTATTATTACTATCACTGCTGCTTCATATTTTTGTGGAAACTGGTGTTTTTTGTATTTGTGTTTAACATATGTCTAAGTATATTATATTCCAATCTCAGAATTATGGAAATCAGATCAAAAAACGTTGTGAATATTTCAGTGTATACTTCAGTTCTGTGTATTGCTTGTGTCAATCCTGCACACTTCAGAGTTAAATACGGAGAATGAAGTCATGTGACAATGTGGCCACAAACTCAATTCCTTCAGGCGCACAGTTCTCCAGAGTTTAGCTCCATCTCACATCTGCTGGGAAGTCTCTAGTGATCCTGAAGAGCTTGATTAGCTGGATCAGGTTTGTTTGATTAGGCTTGGAGCTAAACTGTGCAGAGCTGTGGCCCTCCAGGAATCAGTTTGAGACCATTGATGTAGCATATTATGTTATTGGCATACTTTTTTCACATAGGCCTATAACTTGTTTTTAAAAGCATTAGATGGTTTTCAGTATGTGCTTCGCAGTAAACAAGTATTCCATTGAGAGCACAGCCGGTGTGAACCCAGTCCTGCAGGAGTCTGAGGGTCAGAAGATCGAACTCAGGTTCATCCAAACAACAAAACTCTTGTCTGAAAACAGCATTATTCACCAAGGCTGATGCAGGAGAGAAACAACTGTGTGTTTTTGCGCTTTAGAGAATTGAGATCACACCACAAACAGTGAGTGCCAGAGATCGTTAGCGGAGCAGAGTTCAAGGAAACGAATCTTCCTCTGTTTCTCCCCCTCAAACTGACAGCAGATGGAGCGCTGTTGATTTTCTGTCTCTTGTTGATATTAGAAGGTAAAGCTGGGCGTGAAAAATACAGAATCAATCATCCTTGACGCACTTTTGGCAGCCGCTGATAAGAAAACTACCTCTGGATCTGAAACTCTTTTTATATTTAGCGACTCTGTATTCTTGCTCTGTTCTTCCCGACTGAACGTGCTTCATTACCTGCACGACTTATAAACATCAGGAGAGGATGCAAACTAGCTTGTTCCCTGATGAATGCGGTTTCCAAAGAAACTGTGATTTAGAGGAAACTCAGTTTTACTGCCGCTGCCAATCCCACCATAGCCACGTCTGTCACACGAATCCCTGTGATGGGATGTTGCTCTTTTATTTTGTAATGCACCCGGTGACCTCTTCTCTAGTTCATACCTGCATTCATTCATTCTCTTCTTCTAGTTCCCCCACGGTTCTTGACGAGACCCTCCAACACTTACGCCCAGGAGTCCATGGACATCATCTTTGAGTGTGACGTCACCGGCTCGCCCCCGCCCACCGTCAAATGGATGAAGGATGGAGACACGGTCATTCCCAGCGATTATTTCAGGATAGTGGTACGTTAGACACTCTTGATGATGCACATTTATGCATGATTATATACAGTAAACCATTTTTACCATTCATTCCTCTTTTTAAATGTCTTTGTTTATTTTATTTACTGGTGAATCTTTTATTTCTTTTTTAAACAAAGGGGTCAGTGAAGTTTTTACAGCTGTGTAATCTTGTTACCAACCATTTCTAATCCTTTATTTTATTGTATTTTCTTTTTTTCTTTTTTGCAACCTTTTTTTCTTTTTTCCACCCTGTTATCAACCATTGTTTTAAAACCTGATGTGTTGTAATATTTTATCTTTTATTTTCTCTTTTATATTTTAAATTTTTCAATACGTTTTTTTCAGTCCTTGTTTAAAATCCGGATTATTGGCTATTTTTTCTATTTTATTTGTGTTTTATACCTTCCCATTTTTCAGTCTTGTTACTGACACTTTTACCTGTACGAATACAGTTTAAAGTAATGATTTTTATTTATTTTATTTTTAATTTTTTGCAATTGTCAGTCCTGTTACCAACGCTTTTAACTGTATGTTTTAAAACCTGATTTTAATTAAATGATGTTTTTCAGTCCTGTTACTTACACTTTTTACTGGTTGAATACAGTTTTAAGTAATGATTTGGTTTATTGATGTTTTTCAGTCCAGTTACTTACACTTTTTAATGGTTGAATACAGTTTTAAGTAATGATTTGGTTTATTGATGTTTTTCAGTCCAGTTACTTACACTTTTTAATGGTTGAATACAGTTTTAAGTAATGATTTGGTTTATTGATGTTTTTCAGTCCTGTTACTTACACTTTTTACTGGTTGAATACAGTTTTAAGTAATGATTTGGTTTATTGATGTTTTTCAGTCCTGTTACTTACACTTTTTACTGGTTGAATACAGTTTTAAGTAATGATTTGCTTGATGTTTTTCAGTCCCGTTACTTACACTTTTTACTGGTTGAATACAGTTTTAAGTAATGATTTGGTTTATTGATGTTTTTCAGTCCCGTTACTTACACTTTTTACTGGTTGAATACAGTTTTAAGTAATGATTTGGTTGATTGATGTTTTTCAGTCCTGTTACTTACACTTTTACTGGTTGAATACAGTTTTAAGTAGGTTTTTGTGCAATATTTTCAGTCCTGTTACTTACACTTTTTAATGGTTGAATACAGTTTTAAGTAATGATTTGGTTTATTGATGTTTTTCAGTCCAGTTACTTACACTTTTTACTGGTTGAATACAGTTTTAAGTAATGATTTGCTTGATGTTTTTCAGTCCCGTTACTTACACTTTTTACTGGTTGAATACAGTTTTAAGTAATGATTTGGTTGATTGATGTTTTTCAGTCCAGTTACTTACACTTTTTAATGGTTGAATACAGTTTTAAGTAATGATTTGGTTGATTGATGTTTTTCAGTCCCGTTACTTACACTTTTTACTGGTTGAATACAGTTTTAAGTAATGATTTGGTTGATTGATGTTTTTCAGTCCCGTTACTTACACTTTTTACTGGTTGAATACAGTTTTAAGTAATGATTTGGTTGATTGATGTTTTTCAGTCCTGTTACTTACACTTTTTACTGGTTGAACATGGTTTAAGTAATGATTTGGTTGATGTTTTTAGTCCTGTTACTTACAATTTTTACTGGTTGAATACAGTTTTAAGTAATGATTTGGTTGATTGATGTATTTCAGTCCTGTTACTTACAATTTTTACTGGTTGAATACAGTTTTAAGTAATGATTTGGTTGATTGATGTATTTCAGTCCTGTTACTTACAATTTTTACTGGTTGAATACAGTTTTAAGTAATGATTTGGTTGATTGATGTTTTTCAGTCCTGTTACTTACACTTTTTACTGGTTGAATACAGTTTTAAGTAATGATTCAGTTGATTGATGTTTTTCAGTCCTGTTTCTTAAACTTTTTACTGGTTGAATACAGTTTTAAGTAGGTTTTTTGTGCAATATTTTCAGTCCTGTTATAAACATATACAACTGTGTGAAATTAACTGTAATAAATCAATGAAATCATTTTGAAGTAATGATTTTATTGATAGATTGATTGATGCTTTTCAGTTCTGTTACTGATGCATTTAACTATATGAATACAGTTTTAAGTAATGATTTTTATTTTTTTGCCATTTTTCAGTCCTGTTATTGACATATATAACTGTATGAAATCAATGAAATAGTTTTTAAGTAATGATTTAATTAAATTGGTTGATGTTTTTCAGTCCTGTTAATTACATTTTTAAATATATGGATAAAGTTTTAAAACCCATGACATCTAAAATCTTTTAAATCCCGTAATTCTTTATCCAGGAAAATTGTCATATTTAGCCGTCTTGTTTTTTCACAATAATAAGAGCGTTAGTGTTGTTAATTCTTACGCAATGCTCTGTTTTGTTGTTTGTGTCCCCACAGAAGCAGCATGACCTGCAGGTTTTGGGTTTAGTAAAATCAGATGAAGGTTTTTATCAATGTTTAGCGGAGAATGACGCCGGGAACGTCCAGGCAAGCGCTCAGCTGATCATACTGGATTTAGGTAAACTCCCTCTCCATATATTTGCATTTCTGTGTGTGTTTATGCAAAAATACTCGTCTTAAATGAAGAAACTTCATTTAACGTGTGCAGGATAGCTCAGTTCGGCTCCAGAGCCAAATCCCTCAGATCTCGAGTGTTTATTCTAGTTCGGTGATGGGCTAAAGACTTGCCAAGACTCACCGATTGATCTTTTGACAGGAATTAAACACAGCTATCATTATCACAGGATGGGTCGTGGCAGTCCGTCAGTGATGTTTTCTGGGGATGAGTCCAAACGCTTTGTGGCTTTAATGTTATTATGAATTTTTTTCAGCGTGTCATAAGCGTGAGATCCACATATTCACATTTTCTGCTGCTAACTCGTTGTGAGGCTGTTGTGGGAGGTTGTGTTACTACAGTATGCATCCTGTTAAGACATTCTAGACGTTTTTTACAGCACAGTTTAGTCTATTTTTGTTTTTCTGTAGCTCGTCTCTCTCTCTCAGGTTTCACACGCATGCATTCGTACTCACGTTTCCTCACACTGATTGAAGGCTTGAACACATGTTCTCACACGTCAGGCAGAGGCGCAAATGACGCTGCATTGATTGGATGGCTGGTGTGAGATCTGTTTCGCACCTGGCACGGGTGCGAGTCTCCAGCGAATGCTGAATGTTTAATTAACCGTGCTGCTTTATTAGAAAAGTGTGCATGCTTTTCATTTTCACGTGCGCTGCGTTGCATTAGCACCTCTCGACGGAGACCCGAATTACGTGTGCAGAGCTCTGGATGTCATTTAATAATCTGGTTTCCTCCAGCGGATGCATTAAGGAGGTTTTGTCTGCAAACAGAGACTTGAACTCTCCTGCTGAACGGGACTTGCGTTAATTACTGATCGGATTCCAGTGCGGATGAAGTGGATGTAAGCCCTCATGGGAAGTTTCCAGAACTGATTTTGACCTATTTCACATGTCAGCATGCACAGGAACCTTTTTTTTTTTTTTTTATGCTGGTGCAAAAAAAATTAAAATGGAAGAGCAAAGGATTTGTGTTAGGTGTGTGCCTCAGAGAATGTTTGGTTGTGCTAAATCTGTATTTTTTTATTTTATTGATCCATCAACAGTACATGAAAAATGAATGGACTAGTTTTGAAATAAATATCATCCAATGGAGCAAGTTTGGGGTGGGGTTATCTGTTTTGCCAACCAATGACAGACCTTGTAATTTTTCCTCTTTTAATTACAACGTTGTAAAGACATTTTCTTAATAGGCTTGAATGTGGTTATTAAACATTATTATATTTTTCTAAAAAATATAATATATATATTATTATATATATAAAATATATTATATAAAAATCTAATATATATATATTATATAATATATATATTATTATTTGTTAAAGTATGAATAATCTGTTAACCCTTCATTTAAAATGAACTAATATTTATTATATTATTTATTATAATTTAATATTAATGTTTTTTCATTTTTAATAAATATTTCAACAACAATAATTTGAATAATGTTTTACATTTCTTTTCTTAATTTAAATTTAGTGTAGTATTGTTCATTTTATTTATAACTTTTTCATTTATGTTTCTTTTTCAAGTTCCCGACAGGGAGAAGAAGAGGAAATAAAATTATGATCAGTAAAAAGAGATCCTTAATTTTAATTCAGTATCTTAATATCTAATGTAATTTACTATTAATATTATTTTATTAAATTACTATTTCAGCTAATATTTAACTAATAATATTGCTAAAAAATTATTTTATTTTAATGTGCTATTTCTAATTTCATTTATTAATAGTTGTAGTCGTAGTACTTCCCAACAGTAGTCCTTTTCTTTAGAGAGATTGTGTTGTTTTCCCTCAGCACCACTTTATAATGGCAGGGAGGAGAAGAGGAAAAGAAATCCTGATAATGAAAAGAATCGGTCAGCAAGGATGATCTGTTGCGTTGGAGTTTAGTGTAGAGTTTAGCACTTGTTGACAGCTGATTCAGTGATTGAAGCGTCACTCTCAATTACTAATTATGTTTCTGTTGTAGTTTGTGTTGGAAAAGTCTCTTTGCTCTTCGTTTAATCTCTTTGTTGTTTAGTAGTAAAGATGGAGTTGGTCCAGTGAACCGTTGTGGCCTCTCGTCTTGGTTTCTGATGTGCTCGAGTGTCTCTCGCTGCATGACATCTTTATTTCCTCTGCACATTTGCTCTCAACCTCTCCAATTACACAAGAGCTTTGTTTTGATTCATGAAATAATCCACTTCAGGACACTTGGAAATCAGTCGTGGCCCTTCTGTTGATTCTCCTGCTGTGTATGCACACGACCCTTCACAAGTCATTTGCATTAGAGGTTTCTTCGTTAGGCTCTCAGAGAAGAAACATAAAGGGTTAATTCATCTCAAAATTAAATCATTCTGACTCTTGTTGTTATTGTTTGTATATTTGTTTGTTGTAAACATGTAAACTAAAATAAAATACAATTATAATACAAAAAATATCATAAATATAACATTTTTATTATTGTCAATATGATTGTTGTTTATAATAGCAAGCTTAAAATAAAATAAAAAAATCATGCTAAATTAATAATTTTTATTAGTAATATTAATGTGTTAAATATTAAAACATTCATTAAAATTTCCCAAACAAGATGTATATCTCATGATGTTTGATTTATGATGGCAGAATTTAATCTGTGATAAAATTCATGAATTCAGAGGAACGGACACCTGTCACACACTGAGTGTTAGATGGAGTGTGAATGCTGCTTTCACGAGCTTCCATGCTACAACACTTTTTTCCCCCTCAGGCTTTCATTCCTCCATTACAGTACACACCGAGCACAGTGCCAGCACATGATCGCTCTCGTTCCAGCTGTAATTATGACCTGACTGTAATGAGATCTGCTAGCATGCTGCGGATTACATTCTGTTAAACATGTTAATGTCATACATTACGCTGAGCTTGATGGTAGGGGTGGGCGTTTTGACAGAAATCCTCTCAATATCACAAGATATAGTCAGTTTTTGCTGAAAATCAAGGGAAAAACAATTAAAACCATGTGGTAATGCATTTTATTTAAATAAATCAAGTAAATAAAACACTTTGCAAATGGAAGGTACTTAATTTCTTTGATAATTGTTTTACATATGAACCATGAAATCATTATTTGCATTATTTGCATCTTTTCCCTTTCCTTTTCTGTGATAACCCATCATATATATATATATATA